>NC_079908.1:20407341-20603128 GCF_024868665.1 Triplophysa rosa | reverse complement strand
CTCTCTCTCTCTCTCTCTCTCTCTCTCTCTCGAGTCTCTCTCTCGAGTCAGCTTCAGTGCTAAAAGTTCATTATCACAATCATTATATAATGTTTAAAACACTTGTTTTTACAGACTCTAGATGCACAAACCTTTTACTCGCGCTATTTTATCTTTTATCTATGAGGTTGTTTTTGGATCAGACTCCTTGCATCACAGCATCACACAGCATCATGAACAGGTTCGATTCTTGTTTATGGTTCTGTCACCTGCGTAACTCAAGGTAGGTGTGACCTTCTTGTTGACATCAACATCGTGTGTGTGTGTGTGTGTGTGTGTTCCCATAACATCCCATAATCTCGTCTGTCCTTCACCGCAGTGATGTGTTGATGTGCAGTATTGCAGTACCCTTTATCTTGATTGTTTTTGGACTGTGAGAACATCCATCACGTGAAGAGGCCGGAGTGAAATGCCAAACGTGTTCACACACACGAGATGTTACACGTGGTCAGAATGAATGATGTTTTATTTCTAGGAAATTATTTGTATTCTAAGTATGTGTGTGTGCTTGTTTACAGGCGTTGTGTGTGTATGTGTTTACAGGCATCACACAACACACACACACAAAGGCTAGAAAGTGGAAACACGTGTGTGCCAGTAAATAAACGTGTGTGTGTTGAAGACTCCCTACAGTTCTTCTTACAGACACTTTAATTAGATAAAAGGCGTCTGGATTAAAGGCAGTTCCTTAATGCAAACACCCCTCCATTGTGCTGGAGCTGATTTATGGGGCATTAGCAGACAGAGCCGCCCGGTCAGGAGCTCGGCAGGTGGGACAGACAGCAGTCCTCCACCCCCCACTGACGGACATCCAGCCTGCTGTCACCACACACACGCACTCACACACACACACACGCACGCACGCACACACGCACACACACACACACACACACACACGTAACGCCGCTGTTTTTATTATCTGGTGTAATACTTGTTTTGTGGCCATTACGAGAAGTGCTGATTATTTTGAGAGTTTCAGATGAGTCACGTCTGAGGTTGTATTTAACTAATGATGTTGCATCTGTCTGATTCAGAGCCTGCTTTCATTTAACATCACACACGTTTATTTCTGTTTGTCTGAACTGTGCTTTATTGTTTATGATGTTTATTTGTTCGTTTTCTCTTGTAATGATTCTCCACTGTTTAACTGAACACAACAGAAGCGAAATACTTCATGACTTTTGAAGGCGTAGAGATAAAAGCGCGTGTAAATGACATGTTAAAACTCCTGAATGTGTTCTAGTAATCTGGTGATGACATCATTTGCATTGAAATCAGTCTGTTTGTTGTGTTACACATGCATGTGAATCTGTCGTCTTGTTTGGAGGACTAAACAAGTGAAGCGTTTGTGTTGTGTTATCTTATGAACACCGTTTCTCTGATTTTCTGTCTTTTAGAATCTACTGAACTGCACTTGACTGGTTCTGTGGAGACAAAAGTTTGAATGTTTCTTGCCGTTTTTTACGTGTAGGCCTGCACTGTCTTGTGTGTGTGTGTGTGTGTGTGTGTGTGTGTGTGTGCGTGTGTGTGCGTGTGTGTGTGTGTACTTCCACACTGTAAATTACAGCAGTTCACAGAGGAATTCACACGACTCAGCTTTTCCCCGACTCGCTCTCTTTTTTTTCTCTCTCTCTTTAAAACACTTGTTTTTACAGCCTCTAAATGCACTAACCTTTTACGCACACTGTAAACGCATCCAACGGCCACACCAAACACTGTTTTTATTTAGTTTATAGAGATTAGATGATGTATACAATAATTTTTGAAGACAATCTTTTCCGGGTAGGTTGATCTTGTTCTTAAAGGGATAGTTCACTCAAAAATGAAAACTCATTATTTACTCATTCCAAACCTGTCTGACTTCAGAATATCTTCTTTGTGTTTCTCTTCCTCTGACATCAGTCTGATTATCAGTCATTATCTGATGTTTCTAAATTACACCACAGGAAATCAAAAAACACTAGTCACCTTCTGTCTGCCTCTTTCTGTCTGTCTTTATCTTTGACTTTTTTTGGTCCAGAAAGTTTGTTCTGAAGACGAACCTTTTTTTCTGAAGTGTCATGTGTCCAGACTTTATCCTTTTCATAGATAAAATGATTCATGTGTTTTATGATTTGTTCTAGGTAGGGTTTGGTTTAGTCTGCATTAAATTTGAGTCATAAAACCTATATAATCCCTGTGGCATCTTCACAATTAAATAACGTCTGACTGGAGGTGTCATTGAAGTCACAGCCCATTTACACACCGATGACCAACTCACCTGTCTAGTAGTGACCAACAGCGTGTGAACATAACCAGCGCTGTCTATTAACCAGGTGAGATGTGACTGATTTGTTGCAGAACTAACACTGGGAGAGAGAGAGAGAGAGAGAGAGAGAGAGAGAGGGTGTTGTCTAACTAACAGACAGATCGGCTCCAGTAGACGCCTGCGGTTGGCTGGTCATTCGTAGTGTGTGAAGAGTACATGAAAAACATTCCCGCTCATGGGGGCAACAGCGTTATCAGAGAGAAAATGAAAAGAGAATGAGATGAGATAAGGTTAGTCCTGCTGTCAGACAGGTGAGAGGTGAGACCCCTGCTGCAGGACCACAGACATCATCATCAGATTCACACACGAATGCTCCTCAGTGAACCTGATGTGAAAAATATGAATTTTGAGTATTCGTGCGATTTACCCAGAAAGACGAGCCAACATATAACAATCTGATGTCATTGGAAAACATTTTAGTTTCACCATTTTCTTTCATTAGTTCTTTAAAAAACATGCTTTAGAGAACCAATAAACGGATCTAAAGAACGCAACATCATACTATCACAAAAAAAAACTTCCAATTCATTTCATGAAGTATACATGAGCAGAATATTTTATATGTACTTCAAATGTGGCCTACACTGTAAGAATTTGATGTAATTTCGCAGCAGGTTTGCCAGTAACTTACTGTAGATTTAATGTACAATTTCTTTTTAGCGTAAACTTGCCTAGTTTATATATTTTTCTTTCATAAAACAAGACTTAAAATCTTGGGTCACATTTCTTGTTATGTAAATGTCTCGTAATTTAAGAAGTTTTAAATATTTTTACAGAAAACAAGAGAAAAATGCTAAGGAAGAATGACATTTTTTGCATTTTGTTGCTGCGCTAATGCCAGTCTCTTCTTGCTCATTTTGAATCTCAAAAGTAAAAGTGTTTTCATTTTGATTAAAGTAATTGAAAACAGTACTAATTGGAAAGTATATTAAGTAGTAATTAAAGATACAGTAAGTTACTGGCAAACCTGCTGCAAAAACAACACTAAAGTTTTAAAGTGTATATATACTAAATTGGCCCACTTTTTAGTTTAGTTTACTTTACATATCCTGTTTTTCTAAGCACATTTTTACAACATGTTTTATTGCACAGATATATAGGAAAAAAACACAGAACAATACAGTGAACAAAACAATGTCTGCACTTTTTTCCATTAATTTTCCTCTCCAGACAAAAACCAAATAAACATTGGATTATGTTTTTCTATACTTCCTTGTTTTTAGTTAAAATCCAAAACTACTGGCCTGAATAACTGTAAAATCCCAATTTAATCACACAGAAGAACTCCACCAAGCAGTGTTCGTGCTAAGAATGTTTTTTTGTCAAGCCCAGCAGACAACACAGTCTGTTTTTCTTTTGTTTTGTCTGAGCCGAGTTGTTTTTAGCATCTCAGGATGCCGGACTTATCAAGATGGCTGCTGCCCGGAGCAACCGGCCCGTCTCTCCGTGAGCTGCTGATGTCCCATTCTACACCAAATAAACCCACTAAAGCTTTTTCACTCCAGATCACCTTCACAGTGCATTTAGTGGTCAAGATTTGCCAAAAAATGGGAAGAGTAATATCAGCGATCTTGTGACTTTTCAAATCAGTATTATTAGACATGAATCTGATCTGGGGGAGCATTTTGGTATTAAATGTCACTGCGTAAATTCTGTGTATATTAATTTTTTTGTGTGTATATTGTACCAGTTTTTAATATATTGTATTGTGGTTGGTGTATTTATTTGAGTAAATTGTCACACAAACTGCGCTTCTTCTAGAACGCATGAATGACACCAGATTTTCAGAATTCTAATACGAATGTTATTCATCCTTCAGTTGGTTATAAAACATGACCTTTGACCTCAATGACATCAAACCAAGCAGCAAATGTTATTTATACATCATTTTTCAAGAAAAGTGTTATCGAGACATTCATTTAGTCCATTTGTTCTTCACTCATCCGTCTCAACGTTTTTAAAAGCTGTCATGAGTTGGTGTTGAGCTAACAGTCGTGCGTTTGTTATCTGTTTGTAATAAAGCGTCTCCCTGCAGTCGTGTGAGGTTGAGGCGTCTGTCCGGGTTTCCTCGTCAGCACACGATTTAGACGCTTTAGCAGCGTTCGGATTACAGGACCGGAGACCGGCGTGACACTAATACCCACGAATACCCTTCAGACACGCTCGCATGTGACCCGAGAGACAAACAAACTTACTTAACCTTTATTTTGTACTTTTTAAAATAATTTTGTAATCATTTACCTTTGGGTCCATCTGTCAGGCTGTCGGGTTCAGATGGAATCTGGGGCTGTGAATGTAGGTCTCTGTCTCTCGGGGCCGGTCAGGTCAGAGCAGGCTTACGGCCCTAATCCCCCCACCAGACGTCCATATCAGGAGAGACAGTAGGAGGTGTGGCGGCAGTCTAGACGGGGCCACAGACGAGACCCTCCCCCAGAGTCCTGCTGTTCCTGCCACACATTCAACCCCCGGGGCAGTTGATTTACACGGAGGGAATGTGCTCTCACAGTAACCCAATCACATCGGCAACGTCATTTATTAAGAGCTTTAACTAGAACATGAAGCCATGTTCTGTGGTTCACCGAGAGACGCTGGGCTTTAAAATCATGAAGGTCAACGTAAAAACAAACTTAAAGGATAGTTGAACCAAAAACGACAATTCATTATTTATTCCAAACCTGTATGACTTCATTTCTTATGCAAACCACAAAAGAAGATGTTTTGAAGAACGTTGAAGAACGTTGATAACGAAACAACATTGACTACCGTTGTGTGAACACAAAACACAGAGACATTTCTCAAAATATCTTCGTTTGTGTTCCACTGAAGAAAGACTCGCTCGCATACAGGTTTACGACCACATCAGAGAGAATAAATGATGACGAATGATGAAATTTTCATTTTTGGTTGAACTATTCATTTCTTCAAGCAACCGCTTTCCATATAACACCAAATGATTCAAATAAAAACAAATTCCAAAGCATTTTGAGTATTTTTTGTTTAATTTTGGCATTTCTCTTGTCTGCATTTATATTAAGCAAAGTGCATCTTCTCATTGTCTGGTCAACACATTGCACAATACATAAATAACAATGCATATAAAACTTCGTATTTACACGTAATAATATATTTATATTTAACATAAAATACATCTTAGCTTTAATTTCACTTTCATTTCATTTAATTTCATTTCATTTATTCAACCAGTCCAAGTGAGTTTTCCTTTGCGTTCTTTCTGGGGGGAAAAGAAAACCGTAGCCCGCGAAAGGTAAGGGCTAGTCCGTCTCCACGGCGATGAAGGAATGGCTCAGCGTTATCGGTTATTGAATATGACCTCGAGCCAGCAGGGGCAGCTACTGATGAACTGTCTGGTGTAGCACTGACCCCAGCCCTTCACGAAACTGATCTGCACGGTGAAAACCGTCGGCGGCTGCAGACTGAACTCGTGGTCGTTGGGTCTCCGCAAGCTTTTCGCCTTCTGGAAGTCGAAGGCCTTTATGGAGAATCCGGGGAACACTTTATGCACCAGCAGCGTCCGCGAGTCCGGGTTGTCCAGTGTGGCCGACTTGATGAAGATTGGATAGCAACTGCGGTTGTACACCCACACGCCGTCGGCCTCGCGACTGAGCTGGATGCCGTAGCCGATCTTCGCCCGGACCGTTTGCACCAGCTGGCTCTTGTTGTCGGAGGCGAGCTGACCCAAGCAAAAGCCCGTGCCTTGAGGTAGGTCGTAAAAAATGTCCAAAGACGACTCCTGGACGGAATAGAGACGCCCCACGCGGGTCTTCTCCTCCCAATACGCCACGACGCACCAGTGAGGCTGTTCTCCACGTTCCTGAAGAGCCAGAGAATCTGCCGAGAGATGAAGACACCAGGTTAGACAAGATGCCAGGTCGAGCAAATGAAAGATAAAACGCGATGAGAGAAGAGGGGAGATCTTTAGTTCACACAAACACACGCACAAGCGCTTTTTGTTCTGCCAAACCTATCGAGCATCTTTAATATCGGCGTTCGTGAGAGACTGTGAGGAATCTGGCTCTAGCACTCGCCCGTTCCTTACGCCAACATCCCTTCTCGTTTGTGATGTCACGACTGGCAATTCATGACAACACAAAAGACATGCAGCTACAAATATTCGAAAACGTGCAAAAGATGCCAAGAACTCCCAGAATCCTCTGCGAGCGAGACGTCAATTAGCAAGAGCCGTCATTAAAACCCTGACAAACATAGCCGTAGTAATTTGCCATGATATGAATGTCATGATATTCTATGTATAAACAAAAGCGTAGTGTACATACGAGCTGTATGTGAACAAACATAATATACAGGTGGGGGGGTTAGTCTGTCTGGGCTTGTCAGCACGTCTCAAACCAAACACACACACGCCAGCATAAAGTACAGACTCCAGACCTGCTCATTATGACGGGTTGACACACAACGCGGATCCTAAATCAGACCTGAAGAACAAACTTAAATACAGTCAACACAATGTTTAGCTGTTGTGTGTTTGGTTGCTATGTGCTGCACTGATGCTATTTTAATCTTGATAGTTCACCGGTCTCTGTTATGACAGCATTAACACAACACACACACAACACATACACACGTCAAATCCCAAACTCTAGCTGGAAGCAGACTGTGCGTGTGTATTGCTCTGACAACCACACTTGATGAAATCTAACATTACACACAAATACTACTGCACAGGTACACAAATGTGTGTGTATGAATGGATGTTTTGTGTGTGGGTGTGGCGTCTGTGTGTCCGTCGGTTGAGTAACCAAGGTGTCACCCGACTGACATGGTGACAGCCAGACGCAGAGTGTGTCCTAAAATAGATTGTGTAACATGACACACACACACACACACACACACACACACACACGAGTGGGTCAATGGCAGTTTAGGATCACATCTTGTGTAGCCTCCAGCTTTCAATGGACATCCTGAATTGTGTTAGTTTAAATGCTCTCTCTCTCGCTCTCTCTTGTTTGTGGTTGAGCTGAAGTCAAATCTCCATTTAGAACTGAACCGCCTCAGGTAACAAACCATCTATCCTCAATCCACACTGACTCCCTTTAGTCTGAGCACTCACATACCAAACACACGCACACACACACGCGCGCGCACACACACACACACACACACACACACACACACATCTGGTTTACTATCCCCGTGGGGACAGTCCATAGGCGTAATGTTTTTATACTGTACAAACTGTATATTCTATCCCCTATCCCTAACCCTATCCCTAAACCTAAAGATCATAGAACACTTTTTGCATTTTTAGATTTGTAAAAAATATTGTTCTGTACAATTTATAAGCTTTTGTGCCCATGAGGACCTCAATTTTGGTCCCCACGGTGACACGAGTCCCCATGTGTTGGTGTGTATTCAGGTTTAGGTCCCCACCGGGATATACAAACATGAACACACACACACACTCACACGCACTCTCCTCCCTTGATCCTTTCCTCTCTCCGAGCTTCATTCACTCACTCCAACAGGAAAACACAAGTTCTGAGATCTTATTTTACATCCAAACGGTTGCGATTCTGCATATTGATGCTTTACATGCAACAGCCATGAAGTCAACCCTAAGAAAACAAATGAAATGTATAAATAAACGTGTTTTCTGTTAGAGGCCAGAATGGCTTTTCCTTCAGTAGAAATGCAGATTGAACTGGGGGAGAGGAGGTGTTTGTTTGTTGTGTGTCGGTACAGTTTCATCCACACACACAAGAAACACAAAACAAATGCCGGGGCCGTGGAGGCCAGAGAAGGGGGGTGACACACACATTCACTGAATAACCTATAGCACACACACTCGACTCTGAGCTCTGTACTTTAACATGTGTTTATGTAAAGCTTCCATCAGTTAGCCCGAAAGACCCCTCACACACACGCCCCGCGCTGAATTAAACACCGTCATAAAAACTCTTTAAAGTCATGTAATGAGAAACATCTGTACGCAGGATCCCAGCCTAGAGCTAGCATGCCCCCCCGCTCTCTCTCTCTCTCTCTCTCTGTCTAAACACTCTTTCGTCTTGTGCATGTTCACAGCTACAGAAGAACACGTGAAGGAACAAAAATATATAGGATGATAGAAATATACGATGCTCTTACCTGAGAACCCCATAGGGGCTGAATAAACCGTTCCCCCGGTTTCAGTGGAAGCAGAACCTGGAGAATCTGTGGAGAAAGAGAATGACAGCTGTCAATCACAGGGTTAAATAACCCGAGCGCCTCCTTTGACACGGTGTCAGAAAAACAGACCGCCCTCCTTTCAAGTATAACGTTAAACACTCCGTTTCCTCTGACTTGTGTTTTTCCATGTGAAATGTCAAAGTCTGTGCCAAGAACGCGGTTTGCGTGAGAGCTGTAACAGAAATACCCCGGATCGTTTTGGGGGATGTACTACATCGACGGGGTAGCCTGAAACCGTCTCCTGTAAATCTGACAGACGGGAAAAACACAACAACTCTTTCATCAAGCCATATGTTCTGATCTAGGGTCAGTTTCGGCGTGTATTCTCAATCTAACAGTTGCACGAGAAAGCACATCGTATCATAACATTTCCCAGCGCAGCTAGCTCCAGAACTGTGCGGTTACCATGGTGATTTTCGGTTCGCCTGACCAATCAGATGCCGCGTGCTGCAGAAATGCGTGGGCGCCTACTCGCTATTTTTGTGTCGCTAACAAAGACAAGACGTCTGAACTTTTAGGTTGAAATAAAAAGGACAAATGTTTGCGACGCGTTAATATGTTAAGCGCTGCGTGGTAGCATAATAAGCGCGATAAACGAAGTTAACAGACTTTGTGGTCACATACAAAACAGACCCTCTTCTATACCAGAAATCTTCTATATCAGGTTTGTAATGTACACACAACAAATAATTCTGGTTTGCAAATATACAATTAAATATACATAAGAATAGGCTAAATATAGGCCCCTACATAATACATAGTGCAGCATAATACATAGTGCAGCCACAGCACTTTTCTGAAGTGCGATTTTAAAGTTTACTTTCAGAGGACGCTTCTGAATATTTGTTCATTTTGAGGTGAACCAAACAAATTAATATTAACAAGATGCGCCACTGCCATTACAATGAATGGGGAGTAATGCAACGCTCCAGCGAAGGAAGTCCCGCCTTCCAGTGAAATCAGTATCAGTATTGACTGACGATTCTCTGGGGCGGGGCTCTCGTGATGCGCTTCAGTAGATGAAGCTATCTCGAACATTTAAGCTTAGCAAACCCAAGTTATGGTACAGTTCATGTCAGGTTTAATTATTGATAGGACATATGCTGTTTAATTGTGATGTTTGCCAGCGATTTAAAAAAATATCTGCCTTCCCCCATTCAAGTAGATAGGACTGTGGACTTGCTCTTAACTGCCCAGAGGCGCTGCACACATGGCCGCCGAGTGGCACGACTTCCGTAACCGGACTTTGGGTGAACTGTGAAATGACGTGGCTCACAGAAGTGTAAAGGACTGGACACTTTTCACACGCTCAAACCTGAATCAAAATCTCTGACCGCAAAACAAAAGTTGTTCACTTTTAAACAGCCCATCTTCGGGTCAAGCTGTCTCACCCAGCCCAAGAAACTCCCTCGATTATTACACGAAACCCTAAAGGCTGAAATACACTACAAGACTTCTGCTCAGATTTTCAGTCTGGACTTGTTGCAGAAAGTCTGTGCCAGTCTGCAGATTTGATCACTTAGTGTGTTTCTATCTGAAACTTTCAAAAAGTCTGCATGTCTATGATGTCTAGTTTAAAAAAAATCTGTTCATATTTTAAAAGTCTTGTAGTGTGTTCCAGCCATAAGACAGCTCACAGACAAACTGTCGATCTTTGCCTGTCTGCCAGTCTGTGGGTTTTACAGTAAAATCGCAAAAAAAACTGATCAGGTCACGTCCAAAACACTCTCTAGTTTAAGTGTTCAACCTCGTTTTTTAATAACACAAAACTCTAAAATACAAACACACAACACTGGGTAAGATAGCCTTTCTTTTTCTGTATGACATCAACATTTTTCTTGACTCATTTTGGATTAACTGTTCAGAATGTCACCAGTATATTACATCAATAAATCATGTCTAAGCACAGCGAATGCTGTCTAGGTAGGCAGCTCACTGGGATTTATCGCAGACCTGTCTGACTGTTAAAGGACAGTTCACCCCAAAAAACTGAGAAAGTTTTTTGTATCATTTACTTGACCACATGTCATAAACCTGTATGAAGAAGATAATCTTAAGAACACTGAATTGAACCCAATTGACTGATTTGCACACAAAACAAAAACATTTCTCAAAACATCTTTTGTGTTCCATAGCAAACATGCTTTCAAGCCAATGAGGGCGAATAAAACGACTGATTTTGTATTTTTGGTTGAACTAGGCTTTCACTCTATCTGTGGTAATGAAACCTTTGTGATTGAAATGCCTCTATTAGCATGCATGGCTGTTCTAGAAGAGCATTGCCAAACTTTCCGACTCTCTCGTTTGTGCTGCTTTGATTGTGAGTTTAAACCGATTGATATGCAAATGTTTACATAGACGACGTCTCTTCGCACCTCGCCGTCAGCAACGTGTGAACGTGGGATGGTTATGCATGTGTGTGTGTGCCTGACAGACAGTCTGCCTCATCCTCATCCTGACGTTATCACGAGACGCAGTCGCTCAGAGCCGATGAATTTACACACGAGCGTAAACGTCCTCTGCGTCCACGGATGACAAATAACTTCCTCTCTTAACTTTCTCTTTCAGTCAGAGAAAATCGACCGCCTGCTATTGTTCTGCATGTCGTCCAAGAGCCGTACTACGCAGCTGATGGAGGTGTGTGCGCGTCCCCGCAGGAAATGTCCCCAAATTGGCTTTCCTGTCTTCCACCACACTGCGTCTCCCGTTCGCTACCAAACTCATAAAGAGTCGTTCGCGCGCACACACATTCTGTCATAAGTGTCATAAAACATTACCAGACACAAATCATGACGTTCACGGTCTAAGATTCACGCAGACAGGATTTCAAAACAAGCACCCCGTCCAGGCCGGGCTGAATTTCAGCGTGTTCTGACTCTGAGTAAGCGATACGGTTTCTGTGAAATACCGTGAGGGCTTTTGGCTAGAATATAGAAGGATCTTTACGAGACCGATCGGCAGGAAACTTCGTTCTGGACTCTGCCAAATACAACACGCTCTGCGTGTTGCTTATCTGCAGTGAATACACAGGGCACACTTATGAAGCGCACGGCATTATGGGTAGAGAGAGAGTTCACTCAGAGGAAAGAAACAGGCACTCCCA
Organism: Triplophysa rosa; assembly: GCF_024868665.1. NCBI lineage: Eukaryota > Metazoa > Chordata > Actinopteri > Cypriniformes > Nemacheilidae > Triplophysa > Triplophysa rosa. The sequence goes on along the minus strand of NC_079908.1, from coordinate 20,591,471 downwards.
AAACCTCCGATTAATTCGGAAGATAAATCAGCTCGGAGCTGTTCCCTTATGTGATCCATGCTTCCGCTTTTATACAAACTACTCATCTACTCTCTCTCTCTCTCTCTCTCTCTGCGGCAAAACATTCATGCAGACAACCCCCCCCCAAAAAAGTGGCAACGTGCCACCCTATGACAGCAGCTTCATTCTGTCTAAACTCAATCATAACATATCGCACACAGATCTGGCATTACCGTCAGTGTACTTTCCTATGTCAGTGCATACGGTATGATTGATTCCCAGAATGTCCTAAATAATACCGCGGCATCGTAACGCATGTTTTTACCGCGGTACGCTTCCGGAGAACGTTTTTGCCAAGACAGATGCATAGCGTGACGATATTTGAACAGGAAAAATAATAGACAGACCGGAAGTTACACTCCTGGGGAACAAAATGAAGGAATTCGCGCGTGTGACGTCACCGGCCTCGTGTTGCGTCATTGCTCCGACTAAACCGTACGCTTGAAATTGAATTCAATATAAGACTTCAACTTACCAGGTGGTTTAAGAAAGTCCGTGGGATATTTTGAGTAGGGGGGCGGGGGGGATTCTGGAAAGAGAGAGAGAAGAGTGCAGTGAGTGGAGATGTGGGCTGATGATAAGGCCTGGCATTCTCCAGCAGAAGAAGTGTTTGTGTAGTGTTGAGGGTTAGAGGCAGGACAGCTCTGATAAACACACAGCCGCCTGGCGCCAGACACACACGCACACACGCACACACACACACACACACACACACACACACACACACACACACACACACACACACACACACACACACACACACACACACACACACACACACACACACACTGATCACTGCGAACTAACTTCACACAGCTTTAAAGTGTGTTGTGTATACAAATAATCCAATAAGAAACTAAATGCGGAACCTGAAACTACAAACAAACGGTTGTTTAATCGAAAATTCAGAACTAGTTATTGGAAAATGAGTAAACTACCCAACAACACACAGACCATGTAAGGTTTATCTGCCTACAATATTCATTATAAGACAAAAATAAAAAAAGGATGCGCACCAAATAAATGCCTTAAAAACGGAATGATGTACTGTGCATTGAATAATTATTTTCTGTTCTTATATTTTTTAACTCTTAAACGAGGACCTTGTAATGTTTTCGCCACATTTAAAACTGCAATTATGACATACATGACACAAAACGTCACTGATTTACTATATCGTTTATATGACATACTACATCACATAAAGTGATCTTCTCTCAAATGCAAATGCATATAGGAAAGAGCGCAAGGCGACGTCTTACCGAGCTCGCACAGTCTGCTCATATGATGCGGGTTGCAGCACACGAGCTCTGGGTTGAGTTTCCCGTAAGATTCACAGCACGACAGTCTTTTTAATTCCGAGGAGTGCCGGAGGTCCGGCCACCGGAACACCTTGTAGAGCAGCAGCGGCAGCGGGTACGACTGTTGACCCAGCCGGGCGTCCACTTTAGCGGGCAGCAGGAGGCAGGGACTCTTCGCTCCCCCCTTGGACTCCACCGCCTGCAAAAGCACATCCAACTGTTTCTCTTTGATCTTCTTCAGGATGGAGTAGGTCAGGGCTTTCAGTTCGGCCTCGGTGCCGGGGTTCGGCTTACCGCCGCCCGGTTTCCCGAGGCAGCAGCCCGCGGTGCCGCGCGTCCCGGTGTCCGCGTCGCCCTCCGCGGGCGCGCGGCTCCTCCAGAGTCGCCGGACGAGCCCCGACCGTTTGGTCCTGAACATGCGGGACGGCGAGAGGGTTCCCCGGCTAAAAAACGGCCATTTTGTCCGCAAATCATGAAGATCCCGGGGTCCGAGTCCGGAGCCGGAGAGGACGCGGCGGAGAAACGGCGAGCAGGAGACGCGCAGACGATCTGTTTCATGCGCCAGTCTTTAATATTTCACCAACCGAACCGACACGAAACGAAACAAGAACCCGTTTGAGATCCAAAAAACTCAAATCTACCCGCAGATTGTCCGGTTTGGTGCAGATAACGCGTTCGCTCTGATGTCACCCTAACGACAAATCCACGAAACGGTCCGATATTAATCCACACGAGCACTGATCCTGTTCCGTTCCTCCAGATATCACCAAATCATGTGCCCCTTTTCTTCAAGCCGAATCCGCGGATCTGATCCAGTTGGCACCGGCGTAAAAATCCACGTCTGAGAAACGGAGAAAGTATTTTAAGCGCTTGTGTTTCCTAACGAATCTGGGCTGTGAAATGTTACGACGCTCGGAATATCCCCCCAAAAATCCTCGTTCAAATCAGATTATTCCCAAATCATAAATGCGTGGAGATCCCGAGCCTGGGAATCAGCAAGCGAGTTGATCAGAACTAAAACACTGAACGACAAGAATAAGACCAGGCGCCTCTCTCTCTCTCTCTCTCTCTCTCTGTGTGTGTGTGTGTGTGTGCGCGCGTCTCTGTGTCTCTCATTGGCGCGCCACGGGTCATGTGGTTGTCTAGACACCCTGTCGCTTTGAAAAAAAAAGAACAGGCAGGAAAAAAAGTGAATGTGTTGCGCAAATATGAAACAAAGTAACACGCAACATCAGACTGGATGTATTTGGCAAAGAGTTTACAAAGTTACGAAGTAACGCGCGCTTATGAGATGTGTTTATGAGAAATAGTCTCTCTCACACACACACACACACACACACACACACACTGGCGCCAAGCACACAGGTACACTCACGTTAAGTATGAAGCACGCACAAGGATGTCACACAGTCATTACACTCAACAAATATTTATTATGCAATCGTGACATTTCAGAAGGGAACACATCCCTCCTCCAGAACTGTTTGTGGGTAAATTGAAAAAAAAAAAACATTACGTTGTGAAATGTGCTACAAATATATTGCGTTAACATCAAAAGAACTGTATGGGTACATTATTGAACAAACTATAAATGTGTTATTTTTAAGAATTATGATCATAAACACGTTAAGTATGATAAAACTATATATTTATATATACAACATGAACATTTATCATGATAATGTTGACTTTGGCTGTGTTTGTGAATGAGCACCGCGTAGTGGTGACAAATAAAACACCTCATGGACAACTGACCCAACAAAATACGTTCTTCTACTGTTTTACTGACGCAACAAACATTTCTCTGTTTGCATTTATGAAGCATTTGTAGCTGAGTTTCATACATGTAAGTGTACATGAACAAAATGTGCAAAACGACGTACTGGAAGAAAAAACTTCACAGTAGCTAGTCCACGAAGATAAAAGGTTTGGCTTGAAAAAATGAGTTACAATAAGGTTGGAGCACAGGTATAAAGGAAAATGAATTCGAGGAAGAGCAATATTAATAGCGTTTTTCTCACACTTAATCCATAAGGGATGCTTTAACTGGCCATTCATTGTAAAGGTCAAACCCCCATCAAGCAAACAGAATAAAGTAGTTCCGCGGGTGTTTTTAAAGGGATGAGGGAGGTCACGCCCTCTGATCAATGGAAAGACACAATGGCGCGCGCCGGGTGACTGCAGGGTGACAGACGGGCGGCGCGCGGACACCGTCGCGCCTCACGTCACAGTGACCATTATGACGCAGCACATGTGTGGCCTGACGCTTCGCGAGCACTTTAATAACGGAATGACATTGTGACACAATAATCAAACGATATGAATAAACGCGCTAATCAAATACAGAAAGTGACTAAAGGACAAACGAAAGACAGGACAAAGTCAATAAACTGCAACAGAAAAATGTATACAAAGTTCAAGCAGTGGGAATTGTATCCTATCTTCGGACTTTAGTAGCCATCCCATAATGGACAGAGAGAGAGAGAGATAAGATCATGTTTGTGGTGCAGACAGAGCGCTGTTGTATTGCAGACAGTCTGCGTGGCTGCAGGGCGCTGGAGAGGAAGATAATGATGATGATGATGATGATGATGGCTCGCTATTGTTCGTGGATTCCCCACTGGCGCCGCGCGAGCTCATGAAGATCTGTGGTGTCACACATTCTCATATGAAGTCGGGCTTTTGCCTATATTAAAAAAGAACAGTATGTTTCCTGATGTAGCCTTTTCTGTTCGATTCAACTTCTTCTTTTATGTTTTCTTCATTTATTCGAGTTCGTTCGATTCTTTTAACGTTGATGGGTCGCCTCTATTGTTTTATACAGTACAGCAACAGCGCACCTTCTCCCTGTCACGTGCTTCAATCGTGCCCATACAATCAGTTTAACATGAGCAACACCGGTAGCTTTAGATCACGGCAGATTGGTAGTCTTGCATCTTATTTCTGCTCCTGATTTTAGTTTGAGCTGTAGATGTTGTTCATCTAAACGCAGTATTGCATGCGACTCATGGCTTTACATTGTAATTTCACATTTTAGATTATATTACATCTTTTACCACATCACCACATCCAAATATATATATATATACATACCAAAAATTAATTTTTAAGACAACATTATGTTTTTGTTTGTTTTTCAACTTATTTTTACTGTTCTAAATTGTGTCAGGCGTATTTCACTGGTTTTCTGCAAACTGGACATTGAAACAAGTGTGTGAGCTGTAGTTTCAGAGAACCTCTGAGACAGATTAATGGTCTGCTGGCAGATCTGACATGAGCCGAGTGTGACGTGACCACAGGAAAACCACTCCTTAGATGAGGTCAGAGGTCAGACGCATGGGCTGGTGACATTAAACCAGATCATGCAGAGAAATGTTTGAGTGGATGTTCTTTGGACTCAAACAGCAGATCATTTCAGCGTCATGTCAGTATTATCATTTTTTTTTCTATCATATTGTCATCAATGAAAATAACAATGTTTCGACATCTGAATGCACCAGACGCTTTGAAAACACACAACATTTTTAAGCAATATGGATCAGAAACATCGAGTTCAATGCGGGTGTCTTTTCTGGCAGATTTTTTTCTCTGATTGCTATACATTTGTTTACTTAAATGCAACACTAAATGTAAGATAATCTTCGCAGATTGTCAATGATTATTTTAGGGTGCATTGTCCTTTTAACAGCTGAGAGGTTTGATAGAGAGACTGCAGTAAACGGGAAGTGTGCTAGCAACAGGGAAGTACACACTGCAGTCAATGTCGTCTTGTCTAGCGTTGAACACAAACAGACATAAACTCCCTCTCGCGCTCCGTCGCCCCAGATGGGATGCCATATGCTGGGCTCTATCCGCCGGCTGACTCTCTCTCTCTGTCAATGAAAGGTATCGTAAAGACGAAACTTCTGAGAGTCGGTTGACCTCTAGACCTCAGTTTTACGAGTCTTATACGACATTGAATTGCTCTGTTAAACTTCAAGCCGTATACTCGAGTCGTTCAGAAAAGAATGTAGCCGACAAGAGCTCAGTGATGCATTTAGAAAAAGACACCCGTTAGATCAAGACGAAAAAGCAGAAAGTGGTTGAAAGTGTTTCCCATCAAATGAGCCCTTGTTTAAAATGATAAGCAATTCTAATCTGATGATTCCCTTAACAAACAGCACTTATCAGTAAGCTCACTGTCTGAATGACAATGTTCTGCTTTTAGAAGATGAGAGGATGGTAAAGGTTCCTGTGTGACGGCACCTTTAATGTTTCTTTGTCAAACTGTGCAAAATGCCAATAGCATCACGGTCGCCACGGTGATGTCCCAGCCATGTCGGAGTGGGTGGGGATTGTAGACTGACCCAGACGAATGACCTGCTGTCGGCTGTCTCCAACGCACGTATCGGGAAATACCCAGACAAACAGAGACACAAAGACACACGCGGAGACATTTGTTCACAAATCTATTAATATTAACGGGTAAAACTATCCATAACGTCAACAACAATTAACAAGTAGACATATATATTCTTAACAACAAAACGTTTCTAAATCATTATACCAAACAATGAAATTCTTGTTTTTGTAATCAACATGCAAATCAATCATAAACAACATAGAAATAATGATTCAACATGACTTGTTTACATGTCTTAGGCAACATGTTAAATGCTCTCTCATTCGCTTTGGATAAAAGTATCGGCTAAATGAGTAAATGTAAACGTAATTTCTTTAAAGCATGGAATCAAATTGTAGGAATTTGTGACATCAATGTTCATTGTACAGAAGTTTTCATTCAAATCATTATAATGATAACATCATTTGCAGAATATTTCTATTCTTTTTACTGAAGGATTTCTCCAGAACAGGTGCACAGCGTGAAACAATGCGGTGCGACCAATTGTAAACGGTACAATGCTTGCCTCATGAAATATTCATCAGTGTGGTACAGTTGATACTCTGACTGACCGTATACATTTGTTCGTATTCCTATACATCACTATACCGTCGAACAGGAACCCAAGATTGAAAATGATTAACTGTTCCAAGTGAAAAGCCCACGAGCAGGCAACTTACAGATCTACACATCATTACAAATGCAGCGGGTGCAATAAAATACATCATTTTCTAGCTTCTTGTGTCTGATAATAAAAATTCATCTTATTAATCAACACGATGCCACAGTCTGCTGGGAATATGATATTCACAATCCCACCGTACATTTATCTATCACATGAAAGACAGAGCCAGGGGTAGAGAAGGTGACCTCACAGGTAAGAAAAAGAACCTTCAGCATCTTTTTCAGCCATTTTCAGGATTGTCACATCCACAACGGTACATATTCCTCATAAACGGACACATGAAAATGAAGTTACTATTTTATTTTCTATAAAGAGGCATCACTTCTCTATTCGTTGGGTGTAATTGCTTCAGGTTTGCGCATTTTAATTCACAGAAATCCTACAAAATTTGTCGTGTCCATTTTTTGTCACATCCATAACGCATGTTCATTTGCCTTTTCTAAAATAGAAAATTTGTGATGTTTAGACTCTATCAACAAGGGTTTAGAAAAATATAAACCAGATGGTTCAATATATTCGTAACAAATACATTCTCTGAGCGTTTTTATGTCACATCCTAATGCAAAATGTCATCCATTACGCTGGAGTTGCCCATATGTTCAAATACAGTATATCTAAATAAACACATTTATTAAAAATAAAGGCTCCTTTACAGCAATGGAGAATCATTTCGCTTCCACAAAAAAAGAACCATGAATTCTCACCATTTTAACCTTTTCCACTACTGCATCAGAAAGTTTCTGTAGATGTCAAAGGTTTCTTTATAAAATCCTACACGTTGAGATAATGTTTTAGGAACGTTTGTTTTAGCTTTAAATGTATGAGAATGACGGATGTTTGATATATAAAAGAACGGTTCATTGGAAAATAGAAATGAGCTTTTCTGATGATGAAGAAAGTCATATACCGTACACCTGTAGAATGGCAAAATGGGTGAAAATATTATGGGGTCATTTTCTTTTTCTGTTGAACTGATACTTGCCTCAACAAACACCAGCTCCTAATAATAAAATAACCCAAATAAAGAGAACTTGATCAAATGAGAGACATTTGCAACCCTTTAACACACACACACGCACTTTTTTCGAATGGAAATTCTTCTTTCTCCTTGACCTATAATTACAGTAAACGTCGACTTCCCGAACATTCCTGCAGTGGAACACTAGAACCTCAAGAGAGAAACCGTCCGGAGCAAAAGTGTTCTCAGCTTTGATCTCTTAAATGACTCATTATAATGGCAGCAGACAATCAGAAAGAAAAACAAATAAAACAAACACTCATGAAAGAGTCATTTATTGCTTCACGTTCCGTTAGAAGAGAAAACATTCATGCGTGTGAGTGCAGCGCGAGTCATCAATATTGCTTTTTCAGAAGAGAAAGTCTGTCAATGTCAAATGAAATAAATCTAAAATCATCACGCATAACATATGAACTGTTTTGAACGTTTAGAAGCATATTAAAGTACAGATAATATTACGGTGTACAGGTTTATTATAGCTTTATATAGACACCTACATGCTGCATGTACACAATCACACAAAAATAACGGTTTCTGGTTAGCAATGATATTGTAAATAATAATCTGTTTGCAAAATTGTCATCAGTAGATATTTGAATCTGAAACTGAACTGAAAGGGCCAATAATATTGTTTATACTGGTATATTGTGACAGGTGATGACATAATTTCAAACATGTCATATATACAGTATGTATTTTTGGGGGGTGAACATTTAAGTCACCTTTAAAATTATAACCAAGAACAACAAAAAGTCCAATATTATGATTATAAGTATTTTATTGGTTGTATTTCACATTAGAGAAACTCTACGGAACTAAATGAAACAAAACTAAATGTAATATTGGAAACGCATGGAAAAAATAACTCCTAAAGCCAAATGTCTAGATGTGTTAAAGGGACAGTTCACACAAAAATGAAAATTCTGTCATGAATTACTCACTCTCTAGTTGTTCCAAATCTGTATAAATTTATTTGTTTAGTTGAACACAGAGAAATATATTTGGAAAAGTGCCCCAGAACGATTTGCTATCCTACATTCTTCAAAATATCTTCTTTTGTGTTCAACAGTAATTTTTCCTACTATGATAGTCAATGGGGTCCAAGAGCTGTTTGGTTGCAAGCATTCTTCCAAATATCTTTCTCGGAGTTCATCCGAACACAGACATTTATACAGGTTTGGAACAACTCGAGAGAGAGTAAATGATGACAGAATTTTTATTTTCGGGTGAACTATCCCTTTAAAATCTGTGAATGATTCTGAATCATGATCCATAATCAAAACAGATGTGAAACTGAATGATGACCTCTGGCGAGTTTGTGCTGTGTAACAGGGATGTCATGAAGTAACAGAGCTGACGAGTCAAGCCTACACTCCATTCATTTCAACTTTCATGGCCCGACCTTAAAATAAAGAGCAACAACCAATGAATACAAAACAGGGTTTCTAGAAGAATAAATGCTAAAGCTACAAACACATGTGCTCCGTTTATACAATAATGTACATGCAAATAACCAAATTTATATATATACATAAACCAGACACTCGGCTGCATTTACATGTGAAAGATGCTTATACTTTATCACACAAGTATCTAAATATGTGTTCATATTATTTTGAACCTAATTTAAATATTTTTCCCAACTGGAAAGATAAACAACAAAACATCCATAAACAAAATCAATTCATGGTTTATCTTTGCTCATATGAAGATTATATACGGGTAACATTTGAGCACAATTAACAAAAGGTAGCGACAATAAATAACTTAATTTAAAATAGCAAAGCGTCTTATAAAACAACCCAAAATATATAGGTATTCATCCCCTGACTATATGACTTGGTGATATGTGATCAATCTGTGCATGATAGAACAAACATCTTAATGGGGTTCAACGTCTTTGCAAAGCAAAAAACAGACTGACCAGAAGTTAACTGAAAAAGACTTGTTTACATTTTCCTCTCCAAGCACAAAACAAAAACAGAAATGATGATGAATGTCAGTATAAACAAACCATTCCACAACTGTACCATTCCCACAATTCAGTGCAGCCAGTGTTTGGGGGATCACGTGTCCTGTATATCACGATGACACGGATGGAAGCCTGTGAGCCCCACATGAACACACACAAAGTACCAAAACAACTCACGATGGAGGCACTTCAGCGTCCGACACACACACAGTCAGACAGAAAACTCTAGAATCACACGCTCAGTTTATGGCGAGTCCATGCTGAACAGCTCAATGCCCTGAGAGTTCCAGTAAAGACCAACACCAGAGTTAAAGACCAGCGACCAGACGTACGGGATGAAGAAATCCTCCGGCTGTTCTTCCTCCACGTATTTAAACTTCAGCTCTGGAAACTTCTGCAAGAGAGACACTTTGTAAGAAATCATATGGAACACTAGATTCTGTGAATATTTATAACAACATATGTTCCGTTTTCAGAAACATTTCTTTCTTTCTTTACTACACGGACTGTTTAAAAGTGTTGACAAACAAATGAAAGAGAGTAAATGAAAAGTGTGTTTCCAGCACAGGTCGTCTGTCAGCTGTGGGATCTCGTGTCAGGAGGAGCGCTTCGGGGTGTAATTTCACACACCTGCGAGGTAAATAAACTTGACTTTGATTGATTATATGACATGCAGCAAGACCTCAGACGCTTCTCTTCGTGTTTGAACACAAGTCTCTTAACCTCTGGGAAAACAATCCGTGTGGATTCTAACCCGAGCGGATCAGAGAGAGGACGTCAGGTGTTATCTGACAACAGACTTCCAGAATTGACCCCTGTGAGATGTGACGTTTTCTCGGTTTATTTATTAAACCAGGTTGTCTGATCGAGTTCTCAGTTGTGTTTCTTATTGAACTGCTTAGGGGGAATAAAAAAGGAATGATGGAAGTGTAAATGAATGGAGATCGTAGAGGTGAAATAATCTGGATTTGGGTCAATTTCATGGAGTTCATATAGAGATCGTCCATAATTATTGACTTTTGACGTCAGACTCGACACATCTGAGCTCAGACATGGTTGACATCTCTTCTGAAACTCTAGTGCAGTGGTTCTCAAACTGGGGGCCGTGGACCCCTGGGAGGCCCCAAGATGGATCCAGGGGGGCCACAGATTTTGTGGCATTATATGAAATAATAGACATTTATCATACATTTTATATAATCAAACATCAGAAAAATAAGACAACCGACCAAAAGTATTGATGTCCCAGGATTGTATAACAGAATTAGTTTTTGGTTTAATTAAAATGATACGTTTAAGATAATTAGTTTTTATAAGGGGGGCCGCAAAGCGATGCACTCTACACAAAGGGGGCCGCAGTGACAGTCAGATTTCAGACTCTTTATCTCAGGAGAAATATCTGAGACACAACGGTCTAGGAGAAATAAGCGAGCAGCAGGATCAAGCCAAACTAACAGCTGGGAGACGATGGTGACTCTACGGACGGTGACCCGACGCGAGCCCACGCTCAGGCGAGTGGCAGGTAAGCTGGCCATCAGTATGAATAATTCACGCTGGTCCTCTCATGTTCCCCGCCGCTCTCATTGTGTGAGACAGAGGCCGTATTGAAGCGCCTTCATATCTGACTCCACAGAAAGGGCTCAGAACTTGGCTGGACTCTCTGACTCCGGGTCCGCTGGCTCGGCTACACTGACGCTCTTCACTGTCCGTCCGGCGCTTTCAGAGCTGCGGAGCAAACGGAGCCGTCCCGTCAAGCGAGGAGGGTCAAAAGGTCAAAGGCTTTCAGAACGGCTTCAATCCAATCTGACATTCTTACGGCTCAATTTCACAAATAGAGCAGAAACAAAACCATAAAACATTCGATTATGTGCAATGAAGAATGTGAAGAATGCATCAAACATGTCTTTGTCACATGGTGATCCTCTACGGAATACGGAAAAAGATCCTGTTAGACAGGAAAATGATTAAATAAATGGTACGAAGAAAATTGCAACAAAGTGATTCTGAGATGTATCAGGACAGGTATCAGTCTGACTAAAGGAAGATATGAAGCCACAGCGGGGTCTCTCAATGCTCTAATGTTCTGTTAACTGAAGTCAAACTGTGAACTGCCAAACTGTCAAACTGTCCCCCCTGCGGGCCCCAGTGTTTCCTGGGAAGAGAAGGGCCAGATAGTGCCCGGGCAGAATGGTTGGCTGGGCTCCAAGGTCGCCCCGACACACACACACGTCTGGTTTATTATCTACGTGGGGACAGTCCATAGGCGTAAGAGAGAGAGAGAGAGAGAGAGAGAGAGAGAGAGAGAGAGAGAGACAGAGAGAGAGAGAGAGAGAGAGAGAGAGAGAGAGAGAGAGAGAGAGAGAGAATGAAAACAGAGGAAGAATATAAGTGCAGAGCTCTGGGCAGACTGGCTGGCCCTTCATGCTTCCTCTGTGTGTGTGTGTGTGTGTGTGTGTGTGTGTGTGTGTGTGTGTGTGTGTTGTGTTCCAGGGAACATCCCACACGCACACAGTTGCTCTCATGGGACTGTAATTCTGATAAGCGCTGCCCATTACATGTGTATGTATGAGTCTGATTGTCTAGACAAGAATTTTTCAATCTCAGTCTTGGGGGACACCGATGCAACACCTAAACACACACACACACACGGATATAAAAACACACAAGCAGACAGACACAAGGGGCAGATTACTAAGGAACACTGAGTACAGATCATCTTTAATATGACACATTACTCACAGTCTGTTTTGTTATATAAACACGGAGTTAAGTGATAATATTTGGCATCTCAGTGAAACTGATGTATATTTTAAACTCATTTTATCAATAGGCCAGGCAGGTAATTCTTTAATAAATGATTCTAAATTTGGATCCAAACCACTGAAGACTTGCAAATGACACAACCAGAAACATTAACACAGAGTAAAATGAATGCCTTCTGTTGTGTGAAACACTTTTTTAGTTTGATGCAAAATATATGTTGTGAGTTCACAATGCTTAATGTCAGAAAGACACAGACACCCTCGTGTGAGGGACCCCATCCTAAAATGTTAATGTCCTTAATCTTTATAAACACCCAATTTATAAACGGAGAAAATAATATTATAAATCTGAAATGATTTCATATTGCTACATTATTCTTTTATATATTTTTTGTTTTGCAACATACTGTTAAGTAAATCGAATGTAATCTATTTGATATATTTTAAATATGAAAAACTTTATTTTCATCATTTTTTGACTTAATTCTAAATAATTTACTTCCGTTAACATTTTTATGTCTTATTTTTCTAACGGTTATTCTCTGTTCTTTTCCTCTGACCCCAGTCTGAAACGGCTTCCTCTGTTTTATGCCCCATTTTTTATTTCCAAGCTGACACAGACCGAATCTAGTGCAGGATTATGGGTAATGCTAATCTTTACCAATTACACGCGACATGTGAATTCTTATATATCTCTTTTTCATGGGAGAGCTCATGGTAGACCTGTTTCTAAACGGTTCACACATTAATGGCTTAAAATCCATTTCACTGAAGAGAAAGAGAATGAGATTTTTACTAGCAGAACTGACGACCATCTCTTTCCTGAGCCATCATAAACACCACGAATGTCATCTGTGATATCTGAAACACTGAACATGCGATGGAACACGTAATTATTCTGCGGACGAACGCCACACGCCCCCCATTTGACCCGTGATTTAAAAGGAGCAGAGAGGATTGTGGGTAAGGATGAGCAGGTATTATGACATTTACACCGCTCTTAAATCAGTGACAGATAAGAGCGCGTGTGTGTGCGTGGTGTTCTGTTCTTCACATGTCATCACGCTGGTGTCTTGTAAAGGCGTAATGAACGGCCCTGCAGGAGTCATTTGTGATAATGAAGATTACGCTTGACCTACAGTCACGATGGCATGCGTGTTCTCCCGCTCGCTCGCTCGCTCTCTCTCATTATTCTCGTTCTCTCTCAACAGCTTTGTTCAACCAGATACAGTCGAAAAGTAAAAAAAACAACAAACACCAAATGCAAACAGAAACATTGTTTACTCGACAGACCAGCTGAACATTTTTCTTTGTTAAGATTCAAATGATGCGAACGATCCACTTCGGCTCAGTGAATCTTATCGGCTGACGTGTCTTGGGATTTTCCCCAATAATGCCAAATACAGTTTCACAGCTGTCGGAGGTGAATGTTCTCTGTTCAACTGTCTTTGACAGGTGTGGCCGAAAGCTCCTTTCAGTCTACATGTGTTGTTTCCATGTCAACAGCTGATGTTTGTGCACACAGATGACTGTTATCACGGTGTGTGTGTGAAGCTGGTGAATTATTAACACAATGTTTTTCTCTATGAGGAAGTCAAATGTCAGCGTTCTGTGGGTAAAAAGGAGTGTGTGTGCGTGTGTACCTTCAGACGGTCTTTGGGCAGGGCCACAGCACCTTTCTTGATGACCTCTTGAACTCTCTCTACTGAAAGGTCACTTCCTGCCTGCTCCAGACGCTGACTGAAGAATCCAATCACCTGCCAGACACACACTTACATCATCACCACGGCAACATCACTCCATCACAGCAACTCAACAGAATGCAGGCATACTGCATACTTCACAAATGAGTACAATGATAGTACACTCTTCCAAACACAGCCAAAGAAACCGTTGTGTGAGTTTAGATGCTCGCTTACATATGTAGACGGCTCACTAGGGTTTGAGGTTCTGCATCACACAGTAAAGTCTCACCGTGTCGAGGTTCTGCATGATGTCCTGGAAGGAGGGGTGAGATCGGAACTGTTCGAAGAGCTCGCGTTTATAAAGCAGAGCGTACAGAAGGTTGGGGTTGTGATGGAGCGAGTTACTCAGGCAGGAGTTTATGATCTCCAGCATCATTCTGATCACCTCCTCGATGACGTTCAGATCTTGAGCCTGAGGAACATACAGAGACCATTCAGTAACGCACATTAAAAAAAAAAAAATCAAATGTATCAAATCAAAAGAATGCACATATATAAATTAAAAATGTATTCAAATATATCAACTAAAATGAATACAAATATATAAAATAAAAAGTCCTTCAAATATATAAAACAAAGCAAATACATAAATTAAAAGGAAATTCAAACATATAAAATAAAATAATGCAAATCTAAAAAATAAAAAGTAATTCAAATGAATAAAACAAAAATAATTCAAATGTGTAAAATAAAAAGTAATTCAAAATATAAAATAAAATGCAAAAATGTCAAATAAAAAGTAATTCAAATATATCAAATAAAGCAAAGATATCAAATAAAATGCAAAAATGTCAAATAAAAGGTAATTCAAATATATCAAATAAAAAAGTAATTCCAATACATAAAACAAAAATCATGCAAATACATAAAATAAAAAGTAATTCAAATGAATAAACAAAAATAATTCAAATGTGTAAAATAAAAAGTGATTCAAATATATAAAATAAAATAATGCAAACATGTAAAACAAAAACTTTTGGTCATCATTGTTCAGATAAAGAAATATTCCAGTCATAAACCGTCTATGTAAATATGTTTGTCGCTGTCCATCCCAAACCTCGGATGTCCAAATTCGTATGAAATTGAAAAAACACAGTGCTTTTTCAATGATTGAATACTGTGTTGTTGACAATCACTTTTTAATACTCTTTATCGGTTAGATACAAGTTATGGCAAAAAATAAAAATCACGATATATGGAGATACAAGGTTTCAGAAGGAGAGCAGCGATATGATTATTTCTGCAGGTCTGTGATGACTTAAAGGAGTCGTATTAATGAAGTTATCCCAGATTAAACCCTCCGCTCTGGGTCCCGTTGCTCGCACCTTCCCCTGCTACCAGACGGAGGAAATTCCTGCCCTCCGTTCCCATGACGACCCCCTACACGTGGGAAAGATGTGCATGCGCAGCAGTTGGGAATATTAACGGGGTGGGAGACTGTCGCCACTGTTATTAACCCAATTAAAGCAAATTCTTATGAAACGGGTACACTAATAACAAAAGTGCAGGCAGAAGAGGATTACAGCAGACTTGTCTAGACCAGCGGATTTTAACTCTTGACCCAAAAATGAGAGAAGACAGAAGAAGAGGTGACAGTTGTCTGTCTGTGTGCGTGTGAGGTCCAATGATGAGCTAATGACTCCGATGTCAATACCATCTAAGCCATTAAGAGGCAAACTCTTGTCACCATGGTTACAAGGCTGTAGGCTCACAGACAGAAACAGAATAAAGGTCATTATGGAATACGCTACATTACATTTGCTCCAATTTTCAATATGAACTTTTTGCAAAAAGTCTACAGATTTTATTACACAGTTTGTGATGCCCTGTTTTTCTTTGCAAACTTTCAAAAAGTCTGAAAGTGTGTGATGTCTAGTTTTTTTCAGTCTCAGTCTCAGAAACCGAATCAAGAAACAGTTGAACTAAAACTAAATGTGTGTCATTATTTTAAAGCAGTATGACTGTCATAAAATGCCAGCGACTGACGCCAAAATGTTGTGTTCCACAGAAGAGATGACATGAGGATGAGTAATTGATCAAAACTATATGATCAACCATTCCTTTAACATAACAACCCATTAATCTGTTATCATTAAATGAAGGAAATCCCATGATGATAACAGTCACGGCAGACAAAAACATTGTGTGTGTTTGTTTGTCTTATGAGATATGACACAAGAGAAGCTTGTGAAATCAAATGTAGTCTAAACTCTTGCTTGATAAGTGCGGTTAAGGAAATCCTTCCCATGAAGCTCTTCTGAGAAACGGAAAGATCACAGCGGTGTGGAAACTGTTTGGGTGACTTTACATTTGCACAAGAGGATCTTCTGTCCCTAAAGACACCAAATCCAGACCTCACATCCCTGACCACTGCGTTCCCTCATTTCTGAGGCTTTCAAACCAGTTTCTCATCGGATACAATGTTACAAAACCAGGGCTGCAACTAACGATTATTTTGATACTCGATTAGTTGGACGATTATTTTTCCGATTAATCGGATAAAAAGTTTGATTAGATCTTTTGCTTAAAAACGAAATAAAAGAGAAATAAAAACTAAATCAGAGATGGGAAAAGTATACACAACTGAACTCACTAGCCTTCTCCCAAAACGTTGTGGATGTCTCCCTACCACCAAGGCTGATGAGTTGGTTCAGGTGTGGCATATTAGAAGCAGCCGACAATAGTCTCTCCCAAACGTGGGATGGAGGGTCGGCCAAGGAAATATTTTTTTTGTGGCATGAAAAGTGAGAGATATGTCATTAAAAAAAATACTTAAGTAAAGTACAGATACTCAATAAGTGTACTAGAGTTATTTCCCACCCCTGAACTACTGTAAATAAACCCCCAAATCAGGGCGTTTAGCCCATCATGTAGTTTGCAAAGTGCACACGCCACAAATTGGGTTTTACTTATATAATCTTTAATTTTGTCATTTAAAACACCTCTCCCCTTTAAACTTTAAAACTGCGCAGCTTGAAGAGATGCATGCAAAACATGTCTGACTTTTAAACTGCGCAACTTGTGCCGCACGGAGAGACGCATGCACGGAGAGACACGTCTACGGTCATTTTAAAAGGCCACTTGATTTATAACTGCGCAGCTCGCAAGTGACATAACAGAGCAACTAATCGATAATGAAATTCGTTGACAACTCTTCATTATCGATTATCGGTTTTATCGATTAGTTGTTGCAGCCCTAAACAGAACTACATCAACTTTAAACATACAACAAAACTTCAGATGACAAAACACAGCAAATCCAGCGGCTTTATTTCCACCGTCTATCAAAAATAATACAAATAAATCAATTTATCAAAACACAGTTGAACACAGTTTTGTATATTATATTGCATTTACGTCTATAGATCCTCCAAAAAACGACACACTATTCCTTTAAAATGAGTTCTCAAACACACGCTCATAAACAAACAGAGATGTGGAGGGTTTATCTGTAAGCTATTTGTTGTTCCTGTAGCTCAGCGGGTAGTAATGTAGTCATCTCAATGCAAACATGCCCATCTTCCTTTTGAGCATTGCACCAATTTGATGGAAAGGATGGTAGGAGTGAAGATATTTAAATGTAGAGAGAGAGAGAGAGAGACAGATGGATAGTTGAAGAGGAATACATGTGAATAGAGCAGGAGACACAAAGGACGTGTGTGAGGCCTAATGAGGACAGCAGACAGCAGTCTGAGCCACCCAGACACACAGCAGACATCTGCAAGACACTGGCCTGAGGCTGTTTGTGAACACACACACACATACATACACGCACGCACGCACGCACGCACGCACACACACACACCGAGCATCTCCAACACATGAAGGTTGCACTCTGAACTGAAGACAAATACACACACGCATCATTTACATCCCTATTGTCCTAGACACCCCTCCCCCTGGGGGTGGTACAGCAGGTTGGGCGGCGCCCTCTAGGGTCAAACCCGCTGACCTGAATGCCCCTCCCCCTTACCTCCCTATGGAAAAGTGACCAAAGACCACAAAATTGGTATACGCATCATTAAGAAGTGACCGTTCATTTGGTTAAGTTGAATCCGAGATATCAGGGCGTATTATAAAGCGCAGCGTTTTCATGACAAATGTGATGTTGTCTTGTGCACAACCTGACCGGACAGATGTTTGACCCGGCTGAAACATCCCAAGACGGAGGGACATCAAAAGGTAATCAATGATTATGATTCGTGTGACCGAATGAGCGAACGTTCTGTCATTTTCTTCTTATGAACGAGCGCATCCCAGCAGGGACAGGGAACACTTACATAATCAGGCTGGACCGTCCCGTCATCTGCTCCCAGAGGCCCACGCAAGGACTGGGTGGCCTGCTCCAAAACCTTATTGTGCTTCTTCGACAGCAGAGCAAACAAACTGAAACATAGAGAGAGAGATGATGAGAAGCAGTAAAAGTCTTTCTTAAAATCACGGTGAAATAGTGTCCCGTCTGTCACAGAATCAACAGAAGCAGAACACTGTTCCAAAACCTGCCTACGAAGGGAACATTTAGTATATCATATCATTTAATATTTATTATAGAAATTCATAAGTGGCTTCACACAAATCATACACAGATAAAACCATCCCGCGATGCAATACAAAATGCAAACCAATGGAAGTGAAGTATAGTTATAATAATATTGATTTGAGTTTTTTTCATCTTTTAAATGAGCTTTTATTATAATTAGATTCATAGTTTTTATGTTAATTTTATTTAAAGTTTTAGCAATTTTGTCATTATTTAAGTTACTTGTTTATTTTTTATGTTGCTATCTAAGATTAATATTTTAGTATTTGATTATTTTGATCATTTTAGTGCTTTGAACTTATTTTAGCTTATTTTTCATTTAGTTAAAGTTTTTCTAATCATTTTTCGGTCAATATTTTATTCAATTTCAATTAACGGAAACATTTTCAAAATGTCAATTTTAGTCAACTAAAATAAGGAAATGTTGGTTATTATACTCATCTACTTAGTGTTTGCATGCGTTACGCATCTCAAAGAGCTCTTTTTTAATGACGTTTATACAATATGTAATCTGGGTCAGAGTTTTCTCTCAGGTCAGCGCACGAGAGCGCTCAAACCACCACCCTCCAGTTTCTCCGAGAGCTTCATAAAGCAACTCATCAGAAAATGGGTCACGCTTTGGACCTGCGGATACAACAGACTGCAGGACGGCATTAAAACACAAACACACAGTGTGTTTGTGTACGTTTAAAGAACATCTCGTCTATAGGTATTTTCTCAAACAGTACGCCACCGTGGAGCTCGTGGCAATGCATTCTGGGAAGATCTCAGCAGGTCATCATGAATGCCGGTGTTTCACCCCGTAGGAATGTGTGATAACAGTCGGGTTGACATGAGCCAATCAGATTAAACATGAATCACAGGTTCATGGTCCCATTACGATGACCTTCATATATGTGTGACGCCATGCTGAACAGATGAGGGGTGATTGAGAACAGCAGGCATGATGGGAAGGATTAATGCGTCTCATGCTGATGACCTCATCAATCACTAAAGGACAGCGCATGCCTTGAGCTCAGTCATACGACACACACGCACACCTCCGAAACTACCAGAACCCCGCAAAACAGATTGTATTCTCACTGCAAGATGCTGGAGAAGGTCACGGTCGGTTGCCAGGGTGTTGCCATGTGGTTGTGTTTACAGCGTTGGGTTTTGTCGCAAACAACAGCACAGAAAAACAAAGAGCCCTGCGCTGAGAGACTCTCGTGATGATTCTTTTGTAATCGTGCTGCTGGGATGAGATTACAGTCAGACTGACAGTGTTTTCCAGAGATGGCTGAAATGTCTGTGGCAGCCCGGGCTTCAGATGAAACCACATGTCACAGTGACCTACTGAGAGAACATTAAAAGCCCGCTGGCACACACACACACACACACCCAGAACTAGCTGTCCGTCTAGTCTGGGTCTTGATCTGTCTGATAAACACACACACATTGTCTGGTACACTCTGTCTGTCTGGATAAGTCCGCTGTCAACTGAAGTGCTGCATTTGTTGACTTGATTTGAAGTCTCTTTTGTGTGTGTCTGGAGCAGGTGGTGTATTCTCTGTGCTAATGGGACGCGCGGCAGCGGGCGGCACTTTGTTGACTCTTAAACCAAGCCGAGCTAAAAATACTTTTGTGTATGTCTTCTTCAGCCAGAGCTCCTTCAATGCATTTCAAACCGCAAACACACACACACACACACACATGCATACATAAGCAACAGATATTAAATCAAACATAAAATCAGGGTTGAAAACTGTCTGCTCATGATTCACAATGGTACGCTTCGATAATGATTTCTTAGATGATCTAGCATGCGTAACAATGTACTGATGTTGTGCTGACATCATTTAAGGAATCTATACGATGTCTGGCAACGGTATTATATTTTGGACCGTTTAAATGCTTTGTAAGCAATAATACAAATATTAAATGTGTAGTAAAACAAAATGTGAAATATCAAAACTATATTAAAAAAGAAAAATTTCAAACAGATGGTAAAATGTTGCCGACTGATGCTTTAACATGGCAATCATCTCAAATCTGGGTAATATTTTAAAAACAAAAACAAAAGACAGTTTCCAAAGTAACAGTATTTTCAACATTTCCATCTTTTTAGGATCATTTTATCCAAAGAGAGTTACATATAGGGAACCAAAGAGATGACGCGTTTTTGTATGCCAACCCCAGAAGTGAGCGGCGCGCCGGTTCCCTCGATCGAAAGCCTATGCATTTTGCCTATGCAAAATGCACTTTTGAAAAAAAATCGCAAAAAATAAGCTCTGTGTTTAACAAAGGTTTATGACACCGCCACGTTTTGTCTGTCAAGATAATCTTTACAGGTTAACACCACATTTGAAGCCGAAATACAATCGTCAGAAGTAAAAAGCAAACACGATGCTATCAACAGACTACACTTAAGGTCGCTCGATATCAACGTCACCACCACCAAGCCTCCGCAACTCTTTCAAACTTTATTAAAAATGTCTTCCCTGGTAAGTAATTACTCCGTGAATGAATCCGCATCTGCGGTTTAGGAGATTTGTGCCCATGTTGCATTATTTGTGAGCTTTATATGCGCGATGACGTCTAACGTCCCCGCCAAAGGAAGCAGTCGTTTTAGCAACTTGTTAGCAACCGCCGTTTTTAAGACACAATAAGGCTTTAAAATAATCACAAGCGGGTTATAACTGGTGTGTTTATGTCATAGAATAAAACATGAAAATATTTAGAGGTTTTGTTGACCACAGACTTTATTTCGGGCGATTTACCAAAAACCCATTGGCATTGGAGCGATGGAACCGTAAGTCGTAAAATGCTAACTCGCTTGCGGGTTTTGCATACAAAAATACGTCATCTCTGAGCCTCCCTATTGAGGAACAATGTAAGATTAAGATTTTTCATCACTATACCAAAAATCCTGATCCTGAAAATGAAAAAATGTAAATAACTGTTTTTTAATGTAGAGTGAAATGTGACTTGGAGATGTTTAATGAAAAGATAATTACACAAAGCTGAATATCCTACAAACATATTTAGGAAACACAGAATATTTAGGGGGTAAATCTTGCATGTCTAATGGAGATCAGAGTTTTATACTCATACTGGGAGCTCAAAGAATCTTCAAAATTACCAGTATTTTCCAGATACAAATAGGATTTGTCTAAAACTTTGAGAATTCTGTGAGAATCTGTGGAGATTTCCATTGGCACGTGTTTGACTTTATGGGAATTTAAAATAAAATGAAAAATGAGTTCATGGCAATGAAGACCCTTCTGGACACCTGAAGCCATCAGAAACAGGCGAATCACAGCAGCAGTGTTGGAGATCTTGAGGTAAGTGTGTTCAGGAGTGTATTATAGTTGAATCTTCACGACAAAACATCGCTATAAAATCCTTGTTAAAGAAACGGACCCGTCAATCACTTTTAAAGTGCTTCAATTGACAAGTTTTAATATCAAAGCGATCAATATCGCCTTCAAATAACAATCAGACCCCAGTTGACACAATATTCATCTAAACCAGTTCACTGAGATCCATTCACACGTCCACAGCGGCTATAAATCCAGATCTTCACACTTCATCATCCACATACATCAGTCAATAACGTATTCCTATTGGCTAACTCAAGTCACTGGCTTTTCGTGACGATACGACAATGTGCAGACAGTGTTTAGACTACCACACGACCAAATTCTGTTTCCTGCTTGTTAGTTTGGCGGTTTTATTATCTCGAGGATTAACGTTAAGCCCTAAATGTCAAAAGAAAAAAAGAGTCGTCAGTATTTTCCCCTCTAAGAGAACACATTCTGACGTCTGTGAATCGTGTGTCTCGTCCTGTGGGTTTAGTCTTTTATGTGTTACGCCCATTACACATTGAACAAGAAATACAACCACAAAAACACACGCTGATCTGTGTGGTCTGCGTCTAACTCATCTAATACAGCGCTGGGCTCGTAACTCTAAACACTTCCTGTCCGCACAGGAAGCAGAATCCTCCAAGGCAGCCTGGAGCAATTAAAGTCTTTCAGTACTGAATTTGTACAGACACAGATGCTTCAAAGACAAGCACACAGTGTTCTTGTTCATTTCTGAAGCAGCTGGGTGCCATCTACACCCACCACAGGAAACAAATAAACATTACACTGACAAAAACACTATCCTTTAAACCAGTCTCGATAGGTGAACACTGTAAAAAGTGTCATATTGACAACACGATATGAAAAACAGACGTGCATGTATGAGGGCTGCACGATATTTAAGAAATGTGTGAAATGCTATAACTACCTAAATCATGCTGTATGCAATATGAATTAAACACTTAAAAGTAACATAACATAAATTTGAATGATGTAATTATACTTTTATTACCATGAATAAGTGTACTAAATAGGTAACAGAACTAAGTTGTATTCGGTCTGAAAACCCATTCGGCCGTCTGAAATAATCCCTGACTCCACCCTTAAAACCTCATAAAACGACACCATTATTCAATTTACCCACCATAAACACTGACCTTTGCTTACTTGCACATAACCAAAAACCATCGCCTGGCACGCACAGCCACGCCATCTTACGAGCAAACCGCCAGTGCACCGCAGCCCTACAAAACAGCTTTAACAGGAACTTGAGCGGTGCCACTATAATGTACAATTAGCGCTTGGCCCCGAGTTCCCCCATCATTAGCACGGTTGCTAGGGGCATTCATGCAAGCGATATGTGTTGCTACCGCTGGCGAGCATGATCTCCACTACGCCAAGAGCACGCGAGCATCGCCTGCCAATACTGCCGTGCTTCGCCAAGAAGCAGGAAAAAATAACTTGAAATGTTATTTGCATGAAAATAAAACGCAGGCGCAGGAACAAATCAAACCGATGCTGAAGCGAGGTACGCTTTCTGTTGGCAAAGATTTGTCTTCCTAACGAGGAAAACTAAAGAAATGGTGTTTCATGTGACTAGGCATGGGCCGGTTACCGAGGTTTGTAACGGTTTCAAAACCACTAACACTTACGGTTTCATGAACAGTTTCTAAGGTTTGAGCTGCGTCTACACAAAATGAATCCAATCATCAAATCGTGTCATTCAATGTGTGATGTTTCCTTTTATCTTGTTTGACAAAATAGGCCTACATATTGTAATTTAAAGGCTTTTTTTACCTGACATACATGTTCTATATGTTGCTTAAAAATAAAATATACTTTGTCCAAAAGTTGTTTTTATATGCAGACATTTGAAAAAAACACATTTGTAACGTGTTGTAATCGCAATATCGCAACTAGGACTGTCACCATAATCGCCTCAACGCAATTATTTGACATAATTGCAATTATTGTAAATCCGTAGAAAAGACGGGTGATCTGCAGCATTTTACATCCGCCGTCCTTGATCTGCACTCACTGTTACGTTCCAATGATTTTCCTCGTCATTTGAGTGTTTGTTAGGGATGTAACGATTCACCGTGAGCCGGTTGAAAATCGGTTATAATGAGTGAAGATTCAAATCGGTTGAGGTGTGAACTGAATCTCAATACATTTTTTGAACAGCAGGGGCCGCTATTTTCACTGCAAACCTAAACGTGGATGCTGATATTTCTTAAATGCAAAAAAATCCAAGAAAAGCACAGACAGTATTAGTTTGTTTATATTAAAGAGACTTTTTCTATTATTAATTTGTTATAAAATTGCAGTTTAGTTTTGTTATTTGAAATAAAACATTATTTAATCATACAAAGAAACGTGAAGCATTTAAGAAATAATGCAAGGGAAGTTGTTCATTTCTAATTTGTTTCAACTCATTTTTTCAAAATAAATCGTGAATAAATCGTGACTAAATCGCATCGTGAGATCAGAATCGTGACTCGCATCGCATCGTGAGCTGAGTGAATCGTTACATCCCTAGTGTTTGTGTTTATGAGTTTTATTAAAGTAATTCCAGATTTGCTGCATCTAAACATCAAGACGACATCATCCTCATATCTCTGTTTTCTTCTGTTAAGGTCACCCTTTAAGAAATGTTGCTAGTTATTTACAGAATTTTCACATTTCTTAATCTATCTATATTTTGTTCATTGAATAAATGAATTGTAATAAATCGTTATAACTGTCAAAGACTTTATACAAACAATAAATCACCATAATCGCACTATTTAATAGACAATTAACCGTCAGCCAAATGCCATAACCGTGGCATCGCCCAAACCGTAACACCGTAAAACCGTGGCATTTTTGCTTTAGATCATCATACCATCGAAATCTCACATCGGCCTATGCTTAAATGTGACCAGGATGAAAACCAAATTTCAGAATTTCATGTTAGATGTTCTTAAACATGACAGTAAAATACAGACAGTGTTGCACAAAAAACACACAAAACTAAAACTATACATACTGTATATTTACTTTATATATTTATATTGTTTTGCCTTCACTGGTTGTATGCAACTGCAAACTGTGCAGTTTATCTTGCGAACAAATTTCATTTTCAATCCGTCTCAAAAGTAGAAGAAAAATAAAAAAGAAGTTTAATTAAGCTTAAGATTATCATCCATCATGCTCAGAATAACTGCATTCACACATCGTGTCTGTAATCGTGACTGTTTATCATTTGCTACGTTCCCAAGGAAGTCATGAGAAATATGTGCCAGCAAATCATACGATTGGTAACACGCATTTACATTCACGAGGCAATAAAATAGTACATAAATGCATCAAACATTTGCGCCAAAACACATCAAGCATTTTCAAACTGTTTACAACGTGGCAGAGAACTCGATGTTTTTGTGTGACGACCCATACACATTCTAGACCAATCAGGTCGCTCGTGGGGCTTGAAAACATCCTGTCCTTCAGTGTTAGTGCGCTTCAGAGCATCTGAGGTGGTCAGCGTGTTTTTCTACCAAAATCAACAAACATTTAATTCCCTTCTACTATCGGGAGCGTGAAACACGATCTGTTTGTGTTAGAAACAGTCACATTGTGTTGTGTTCCACAACAGTTGCCACCTTTCTGATCTCAAACAGATCCAGTTTCTGGACCCATGCAAACAAGCCCATCTGTGATCCTGGCCCACGGCCCGACAACACTCGCACTCCACACGGACACAAAATGACTCACCTAATAACAACTTCAACACGCACACACGCTTCTGAGGGATGTGTGAAACTGACTGGTAGGTGGGTTGTCTGTTCCTTTAAAGACTAAAACTAGTTTCTTGTAAGTTGATCTTTAGAACTCAAACTCTTACCTTATAATTCTCTGAGCGGCGTACTGGTGGAGGTTACGAAACTGAGCCGACATGTTGGCCAGAGCGGCCAGGCAGTTTGTGTGGAGATATTTATCCTGAAGCAGAGAAATCAATAAAACGTGCATAAATAATGACATCTGTTCCTGCTCTCCGGGCAAAACCCAATCAACTAAACCATTGTTTGAACATTTACAGTTCACTGGACGCCCTGGACGGAATCAGTTTGCAGATAAAATAGAAAACTTTAGCAATCTTGTAAAACTGGGTCTTGTTGTTGCGAGTCTGTTTCCTCTTAATGTTTTTAATCTATGACATAATGAATCATGCATGAGCCGACAGAGGCAGGAGAAATCTTTGCTCATTTAACCACAAACTGGAAAGTCTGCATCTACGTGACTGCGGTTTGTTGTCGCGTGACGTGTCTGATTCTCACCCTGGTCCGTGTCATGTTGAACTGGATGGTTCGGATCACGACCAGAATCAACAGACTGCCCAGAGAGATCTCTGTTAGAACACGCTCGGTGTACCACGAGATGTTCTTCAGCGTCTGAAACCGAGAGAGGAAGACCGAGAGAGTTTGTTGTTATACAGAGACTGGTGGAAGATGTTTGAAGTACAGCTACTGTCGTATGCTACAAATAACATTTAAGCAACTATTTTATTTCATTTAACAAAATGTTAACAAAGCAAGACACACCAGATTAGGGGTGTTGCAACATACCCGTACTGACAGAGCTGCATTCATATTTTTATATTCATATCTCAATATAATCGCTTTCGTAAATTGTAATTGTGTCATAAAAATGACATCCCTACACCAAATATACAGTACGTAGGATGTGTCTTTAATGGCAGATTCGATGATTTCATCAGTTTTTACCCAGAAACCCCTGCACATGCCTATAACTGAATGCTGATTTTGAAACGCACGCAGGCAATAAAAAGACTGAAAGCTGTCAAGATTTATAAAACTATAAAATATTCTAATAGGATGGAACCCAAATTCCCATTTCTAATTATAACGTTAATGAATAATCTGATGAACACATCAAACAGGCTACATAGAACGGATCGTATTAAATTATTCGACCGGAACATAATTACTCATTAATATTCATGAGCTAAGCCTTCTGTTCCCACCACAAAATGATGTGAATGCGAAACCCTATTCTGCACACACAGCTCTTAAATATTCACACCAGAGTAAATACACACACAAAATATGCACATGATTAAAGAGCCAATGAGAGTGAAGAGGTGAGATGAGTGACATCAGTGCGACCTCACCACTTCATGTATTGAGCGGTTGAAGGTGTCGTCCTCTGTGAGGATGAGGAGGATGATGAGGGCCATGTACACGTGATGAGAGTTTCTCTCCTCTACATGATACAAGATCTCCAGAATGGGCAACACCTGCACACGCAAGAGAAATTTTATTGATTTCTCTGCTGAGAGAGACCCGAGTCGGACTTTCTGTAGAACGTGTTTGTGTGTGTTTGTGAATATTGTTGTGTGTGTCACGGTCTCACCAGGTTCTCCATGTCTGTGCGTGACAATATGTAGGTCCTCATGTTGCTGTTCTGATGCAGTAGTGTGTACAGCAGTAACGTCACCTGATCTGATTTCTGCTGTTCACAAAGAGCCGTGTACAGACTGTTAAAGTTGATCTGAAACGAGTGAGGCTGCGGAGACGGGAAAGACGACGAATCTAAAACACAAACACACACAGAAAACACCATGAGTGCTGCACACTTTAAAAATATCTGGTCATGTTGTTATTTTACGGGCTGGTAAAAAGGATATAATTCACCTATAACAAGATAACAAATCTAGTTGATTTAGAACTGGGGCTGTCAAACGATTAATCGTGATTAATCGCGTCCAGAATTAAAGTTTACGTATATGCATATTTTATGTCTGTGTAGTGTGCATTTTTTATTTTGTGTTTATAAACACACACATACATGTATATATATTTACGAAACATTTAGACGTATTTATTTATATTTACCAATAATTTAAATAATCCATAAATGTTTATTCTGGGTGCGATTAATCGCGATTAATCGATTAACAGCCCTATTTCCAACGTATGTCATTAGTTTCATTTACTGAACATTTTTTCAATTGTCATTTTTGTGAAAGTGTGATCAGTGCGGTCTGGCTATTGCTGTTAATATTGCTGGTTTCAGGTAACGACAATGCCAAAATGTAAGTATCAGGACACAGGTGTGAAGACGGGCCTTACCTTGTGTGTTTTTGAAGCAGGTAATGGCCTGGCGGTAGGGGTTCGGACAGTCCGGTCCATCTGTCAGATTGGCCAGAATCAGCAGTAATAACAGGCTCTGATTGGACAGCGGAAGAGGGTTCTGCTCCTGCTCCGGCCTGCTGCCAACACCGCCCAATGTGAACACGCTCCACA
Organism: Triplophysa rosa; assembly: GCF_024868665.1. Taxonomy (NCBI): domain Eukaryota; kingdom Metazoa; phylum Chordata; class Actinopteri; order Cypriniformes; family Nemacheilidae; genus Triplophysa; species Triplophysa rosa. The sequence goes on along the minus strand of NC_079908.1, from coordinate 20,563,355 downwards.
ATCCACCTGAAAAACACACACGCACACAGTTAAATCGGAGTCTAAAAGCTGAACATTTCTAGCACAAGATCAGAGCAAAAGTACAGTGATAAAGAATATGTGCGCTTTAAAACGTGACGGTCGGCACGTGTGTCTTTAGAGCACAGGAAGTGATGCAGAAGATCATTCACACATCTTTAGGAAGAGCACAGAAGCAGAAATGGTAACGACTCAAAAAAGGACAAACTTCCGCTTCAGAGATTCTGGACAGAGAAGCACAAACCTCGCTCTATTCTTGTGTTTCTATAGTGCTGCATGTGACATCACAGCCTCTCATTTGCTCACTTATGTGAAAATAAAGATGTCTTACGGCAATTCGCGTAGCCGAGCGGAAGAAAACACAAACACACATGGGTTAATGTTACACAACGCCTCTGTCGTATGAAACAACATGACGAGTGTGTGTGTGTGTAACATATTCATGTGTAAAATGTGTAATGCACGCAAAAAAGAGCCACCTACAGGCCGGGGACTGAATTTATTTCAATAGAAAATGTTTAAAAAGGTCGTTGTGTTAATTTTCCGCACACACAACCGATGCACAATGGCAGTGAAGAGTAATTGATTTTAAACCACTAATCGCTCAAGCATCCTATCGGGTGGGTTGGAGAATAAGAGCGAGATGGAATCGAGATGAAAACGAGACGCCTGTCTCCGCTCCTAATCACTTGTGGCTGGACATCACGGCCCCATGGAGTCAACAAACATCCAGCACAATGAAAACAACAACATTTGCAGAAAAAGAAACAAAACAAAAACCAGAGCTCCCGCCCGACGCACTTCCTGCGGCTCTCCGCTGAGATCGGTTTCCTGAAGCTACTGCTGATACTGTTAAGAGACTCGTAACGTTAAAAGGTCATTGAACTGTTTTATTGGCTGTCGCGTAATGTTCAGAAGGAAATGAGGTCATGTTGAAACCGGAGTCTTGCTTGAAACCAGGTCATTACAGACGCCATGGCGACTCTAGCCGACCGATGACAGAGAGCGCAGACGCCGTCTACGATCTACACGTCAGAGCCAATCAGAAGAAAGCAAATAAAAGTTTCTCGCTTACACATGAAGTACATTACAAAACAGAAGACAGGAGTCAAATGTAAGACAGTGATTCATCCGGACACTGTTGCTTCGGTTCATGACTTTATCCAACAAGGCAGCAGATGAAGGTGGGTGGGCACTTGAGAATATTTCACTGTCCGTTATGAAGAGTTGAAGTAGTTTAAAGGACAACGGAAGTCAACTGAAACTCAACTTCCCAACGGGACTCAAGTGAATATTTGATGTTGGTAGAGTGAAAAGGAACTGCTGTGACAGAGACGTGACCCCACACGGCAGTGGGATACACTCGGCGTTTTCCTTTTATTTATGCACAGCCATCTGTCAGACTCAACACAGGAGTGTATACATCAACCCGCGTGTGCGTGTGTGTGACAGACGAACATATCTGTACTGTCAGAATCACTCACTTCTGCTGGCTGACACTGACCTCTAGAGAGAGAGAGAGAGAGAGAATGTGTCTGTGGGGGGGTCATAATGTATACATCAACATTGTCGGGATTTCTTCAAAGTCACATGTAACTTGCAGACACTGGGCTGTGGGGAGAGAGAGAGACACACACAGGTGCCTCAGCACACAAGTACCTCACCAATTCCTGTCTGTACTGCATATGTCCATCATTACTTCCTGTATCTTTGGTTTCCGCAGGAAATGTGAATGGTGCCCATGCACAATGTTAGGATGTTGTAGGCGGTTGCCAGGGCATTGGTAGGCGGTGGCTAATTCTATGGTACGTTACTATGTGGTTGCTAGGGGCTCAGGTCTCTGCTCCACCTAAATCATTTTTTACCCGTATAATCATCGGAAACGAATATCAGACAAATCAGAGCAGTAAAAACCACATCTCCCTTAAAAAAGAGACATGATGACATCATTTACACCCGTAGCACAAACACGGCTGAATGAGTTGTGTACTAAAAGTGAGGGGTTCATTCAGAGGACTGTATACTGTGTAGTACAGAGATTCTGTTCACAAGTACGCAAAGCATTTGCCTGCCAAATACTGTAAACCTACAAAAGTACCTAAAAAAAATGCCATGACAGTTTATATGTTGCTGGCCGGAGTCAAGTTTATTTATTCAAAATATATTCAAACTAAATGTTTTAACTAGGGCTGTTAAAGGATTAATCGCGATTAATCGCATCCAGAACAAAAGTGCGTGTTTACATAATATATGTCTGTGTGGTGTGCATATTTATTTTGTATTTATAAGCACAAAAACATACACATGCATGTAAACAAACACATACATATTTAGAATAAATGTAGATGTATTTATCTATATTTACCACTAATTAGAATTATATATATATATATACTGTATAACATTTATTAATTTTATATTATAATTTGTTTAAACATACACATGTGTGTTTTTATCAATTCAAAATTAATATGCACAGTACACAGACATGTATTATGTAAACACAAACTTTTACTCTGGATGCGATTAATCGCGATTAATCGTTTGACAGCCCTAGTTTTAACTAAATGTTTAAATATACAAAACTTCATTAGAAACCTTTTAAAGTTCCTCACAGGGGCAGAAGTACAACAGCCCAACAGATTATGTTTCATCTTGCTCTTTTCTGTATTCTCAGGGGATTATGGGTAATATTATCTCGAGATGCAAACCTGGAAAATCCACCGGCAATAGCATAGCAACCGACTGCACTAACAGCTGTTTAATAATCAGACAGATGGGTGAAGAAAACTTCTCAAGAAGTCAAGAGTTCACTCAGATCAGACAAATATTACTGAAACAAGAACATCAGGATACACAACTACACTGAGTATTGACACTACATGACCATACAGATATCTACAGAATGTTTTATATGTAGATTTAACAGAATGACCTCATGACCGTTATGGTGTAAAACACACTAATCTTTCGACAGATAGTATGGGGATATTACGAGGATTCAGCCAGCCACATCTCTGTCTGTCTGTCTGTCTGTCTCTCTCTCTCTCTCTCTCTCTCTCTGTCTCTCTCTCTCTCTGTCTCTCTCTCTCTCTCTCTCTCTCTCTGTCTGTCTGTCTGTCTGTCTGTCTGTCTGTCTGTACAGGGTGGACGGGGAGACGGCACTAATCTTGAACGCAGACAGCGACAGCATTATGATATTAATGCAACACACAAACAACAACAGGATTCTGTTAGTAAAGGAACATTTCACCTATTTGTACACATTCATAAAAACCATTTATTATATAAACACCGATGATTTACAGAAAATGCTATCGTTAAACAAACAAGAATCCAGAGTTGAGTTAGATCAGACAAACTGAACATGAGAAAACAAAGACTAATACTACGGTACTTTAACATGTCCTGTGAATGTTCTACATGTAGAGAAGCTCTAATGAGGCGGGTTTTTCTCATCTCTCTTGTTTCGAGTTGACAATCACACACATCACTTAGATTCCCATATATCGCATCTACAACCACTGACGAGATCTCTTTAATACCTCAGATACGTCTCCTAGACATCAGTGAGATTAAATGGAGAGCAAATGATAACTTCTGATCTCAACAACGTCTCAGATTTGTCAAGTCTAAAATCAAGCAAGTCACTATTTTGATTTCAAGTTTTCTGAATTTGAATAGGGTCCTGAAGGCTTCGAAACGCATGTAATTCCAGAGTGACGAATCGAGCGTCTAATCCTGCATGAATCTTTCCATCCCACAGCATCGGAAACAGGATCAGTTCCAGAATTCCAGCTGGGGGTGATGGGAATGACACACAGGCTGGTGTCTCTATTTAGCCGACAATGAGGACGCGCCGTCTGGGTTCCACACACACACACACACACACACACTCAGACATAATCCTGACACTGACTCACAGCTGTTAACAAACACATTTGGGGTGACAGTCAATGACACATTTACTTCTGGATGCTGCATCACACTTCTGACCGACTGCGTGTGTCAAACATCAACTCTCACATTCTAGTTTCACTTTTATACAGTTTGAGAAATGAAAAATAAGCAAGAACTGAAAGAAAAACTATTAACTGTCCATCAATGCCAAGCTGAAGAAATGTCAACAAACTTACAAATATCAGCCGCAGAAAAAAATATATTTTCCGTTTTTTATTTACTGTTTATTGGTATGTGTTTGGGTAAAATGATCATTTTTGCTTCATTCTGTGAACTACTAACAATATTTCTCCCAAATGTCAAAAAAATATTGGCATTTATTTGCAGAAAATGAAAACTGGAGAAGCAGGTGAACAGTAAAGATGCTGTGCTTTTTTCAGACCTCAAATACTGCAAAGAAAACAAGTTCAGATTCACTTTGAAGCTACACAACTGTCATATTTCTTCATGTATTTAGGAAATGTTAAATTTGATTTGTTTAAAGGTCAAAACAACAACAATGGCGTAGCTTGATGATGCTGTGAAGGAGCGTGGAATGATGGGATATGTTGTCTTCAACTCCACCCCTGACGGCCATCAATCAAGACAGGAACGAGAAATCATGTTAGCAGATGAGGTAAAGTTTTATAATTGTTGCGAATAATTGTGGTCCATAAATAAGTGCCTGCTCGAAACAGGTTAGTGGCTTGCTAGACGCCACTTCCGCATTTGTCCACGACACTGTTGTCATGCGGTTTCAAAGGGGAACGCGGATATGACGCCATTGACCGGCGACTGCACAGCCCCGTGTCACTGTTTAGAATGAAGATTTTCTCACGATTTACAAGTAGTTGGAAACATTTGAGATATTGTAAGTGCTCAGCTGAACAAAATATATAACACTGGTCTAGTGGTTTTTGGATATTTTACTGCAAAATTGTTACAAACTGCACCTTTAATGTGATAACCAGTTTTCATGCGTGTTGTCATGCTGTCGGTCTTTCACATCCCTGTTGGACTTTGTCACTCCTGAGGTTTGGTTTTTGTTGAAATTCAACAAACACTGGACTGGAATGACCACAATACATCTAGAAACGATGATTAAAGGAACATTTGGAGTGGTCTCTTCATTTTTCCCACGGCTGTATATGAGAGAAATTTGCAAGTAGTTTTCATCTTAGTGCAACGATCCAAAAAAAACAGCTACAATAAGATGTAAACAAAACAAGATGTGCTACACATCACCAGAAGTCTAGGGTATAACCACCATTCAGATTAGCCAGATTAAACGTGTGTGTAAGCAGGAACACACATATTTCTAGAGGTCAAAGGTCTGTGCAGGTCTCAGTCTTGTACACATGCTGTTACACGTCTGTGTTTAAACTGCGTCTCACTCTCAACCAGTTATTGTTTCGTTCCGACATCCCTGTACATCACCTGTGTGTGTGTGTGTGTTCATGTTTGTATATCCCGGTGGGGACCTAAACCTGAATACATACCAACACATGGGGACTCGTGTCACCGTGGGGACCAAAATTGAGGTCCTCATGGGCAAAAAAGCTTATAAATTGTACAGAACAATATTTTTTACAAATCTAAAAATGCAAAAAGTGTTCTATGATCTTTAGGTTTAGGGATAGGGTTAGGGATAGGGGATAGAATATACAGTTTGTACAGTATAAAAACATTACGCCTATGGACTGTCCCCACGGGGATAGTCAACCAAAGCGTGTGTGTGTGTGTGTGTGTGCGACTAAAGCTGTCTTGCGTGCGATTCAACCCTAATTGAAATGTGTGTGGTGTGTGTGTGTGTGTGTGTGCGTGCGTGTATGTACTGACTGGCAACTCCAGAAGCGAGTCCGTACAGAAGTCCTCCTCCATCAGACTGCGTCTGGAACACTTGTGCAGCAGGTGGATAATTTTCCTGTCTGATGAAGTTATACAGCAGCGTCTTCACCAGACGACTCGTCAGAGACAGACTGCAGACAGACAGACAGATGTAATGACTTTGAACGATTTCTTCTGAATGTACAGCTCATTAAAAATGTAGCTACGAGCGTGTTTGGGGGTCGTAGCCCGAGCGGGCTAAAGACACACGTGAGGGTTCAAGAGGCGACGGTGAGGACCTCAGACATGCAGACTCAGCTGCAGTGAAGATCTAATGAACTTTACAAGCGCTGGCGATGCAAATGAGCCCTCAGGGTGAACTCGCGCGCGCGGCACCAGACACGAGCATCTGCAGAATTAATGAACTCGCTCATTTGCATATGAAATGGCTGCAAGTGACAGTTGTCCTTCTGTTCATGCCGGTCAGGGGGCCACAACATCACGCTGGGACCAACAACGCTGTGACGGCCAACAACTTCTATTGGCTCTGCGTCATAAAGTTTAAAAGTTCAGCATGCATCACTGGAATTCTCAAGCAACTCATTTCAGTTTGTAACCAATTCTGTTTCAGCGGTTGTTATCCGAAATCCCATTTTTTGGGGATAGTCCGTCTCAGCGAAATGATGCATAACTTTAGAACCCATGTGACCCTTAAAACACATATACACGGTTACTCACCATCGTCCTCTGGTCAGGTAGCCGTATATAAGCCCCTCCCTCAGAATCTCCTTGTGGAAGAGCTGATAGGACAAGAGAATCAGGAGTGTGGTCACAGCCTCGAACAAGATGTTGTAGGTGATGTCCCTATAGGAACACATAAAGGTCAAACAAGGTCAAACATGGACTGGTATCAATGTACACACTAGACCATTAGATGCTGATGATGATTGCTTTGTACAAGAAACATTTACTATGGAAGAACGTTATTTTTTGGGCCTGTCTAACTTTATTGGAGAGTGCAATGAAAACAGATAACAGAAAATTCTGTGAGGAGAGAGCGAAGCGGGACTCGGGAAAGGACCACGGGCCGGCTATCGCTACAGGATGAGTTCTTATATTCTATCATTAAAAAAATCTATAATATGCGTAATATTAATAAAACATCTATATTTTCTCTCATTACGGTACTGTGAATTTAGGATAAAATTGTGGCAAATTTTCATAAAATGTTACTATGCAAGAAACCCCCTTTTACAAAATTAATTTCATAGGTTTTTATAAATGCATTAACAATGAAGAACAACCACAATACAATCTACAAACAATCATTCATAAATCAACAAGAAAGCAGTTTATTATGAGTTAATACAGTACAATGAACTCACCGACCCTCTCCTCAAACACACACTTTCACAACATCAATCTCTCTCTCTTGTGTCTCTCATTTCCTTCCTTCAGATCTCTCACTTCACTTCCACCGCTGTGATGTCACCTGGCACAAATCCCTCTCACTTTCACACACAATAACATCCAGTGTTTCCTGTAGGATTCTGTGGCGGTGCAGCAGGGGACCAAATATTGTCAATGTGCATTTTTAGCCACTGTACACACGCCATGAAAAACTCTCAGAGAACCAGCATTTTACACATGACCTATGTACGTATGTTCGTACGTAATTCAGTCATTGTTTGCACACCCTCTTGTCATTTCAAACCTGTATGACTTTCTTTCTTCTGCAGAACACAAAGAAGATATTTTGAAGAATGCTGGTAACAGAAAACCGTTGGTCCCCATTGACTTGCATTGGTGTCCATACAATAAAAATCAATGGGGTCCAACGATTTTTGCATGCCAACATTTTTCAAAATATCTTCTTTTGTGTTTCGCAAAGAGAAGAAAATGACAACAGGGTGAGTAAATGATGACAGAAATGTTCATTTTGATGGCAGACTATCCCTTTAAACGCTCAAGCACACAACCGCTGAGAAATAAATGTCTGAATAAGCAAACAATCCAGATCTGAGTTCAGAGTAAAAACACTCTTGTTTGTGCTTCTGACGCCATTTTATTTCTTGTTTTGAACGTTTTGGCAATGTAAGCTACAATTCACAACGTCCTTCAAAACAGCGCGATAAGAATCCCATCTCCTGCTACAGGAGAACTCGAAAACACGAATAAAACCTCTTAATGTGACCCGCGGCTGACTTCTCTCGTCAGCACGTAGCAAGGAAACAAGACAAACGGCCACCAAAACAGACGGGGAACAACAACAGCGGTCTAAACTCAGTTACAATCCAGTCACAAACTGTATGTGAGCCGACAACAATAACACACGGCCTTTATTGTCAAAACCACATTCGGTCATGATTATGTGAGCTTTCTCACTTTCATCCCCTCCTGATTTATTCGTCAACATCTTCTGTATGCGTATATTGGCTGTTAGCTGAACGCCAGCCCGGACTGTGCGTGTTATTCACCAAAAGAAATGTTATTTCAATTTCAAGTTGACTAATGGATGAGCATCATCATCATATCAGAATTTATCTGGGTTTAATATGATGCTTATGCTTGACAGAGCGAAACACAAGGACATTACAAACAGATTTACATTCATCATCTGTTCTTCAAACACATCTCGGCACGTACAAACCTAGTCTAATCATGTCTGTTGGCGTTTTTTTGATCTGGCCATCGCTCAATAAATCACATCTTCATGCATGAAGGTGTGTGAATGACAGCAGGTCCCACAAAAGTCTGATGAGACCTGAGGGACCATCAAAAAACTGATCGTATAAAACATCCATATGTAACAGGACGCACATTGACTTTATTGAAAATCAATCAAATACACAGAAAAAATAGATCTGTGTAGAGAAACTGACTTAAAAATCAATGCAATTCACACATGAAAGGCATTTTCACACATCACTTTTTCGTAATTTCATGTTTAACTCAAAATATAAAATGATGAGGGTAAATACTAGAGTACAATTGACTACTAATTCCTAAAAAGCTCTTCCAATAGCTTGCTCAGAAATAAAGAATTACACATATAGATGCGTTGCTGTGTTATTTCACAGATAATAACTATTGTAACTGTTATATATCGCAGATTCAGAATACACGAATTAACTGTTTACATTAAAAAGTCATCTTTTAGTGAGCATAACTTTTGATGAAAAAATAGATTTGTGTGAGTAAATATTTTCAGTGACAGGATGAGTCAGAGTCGACCTTCTGTACTCAGAATTCTCACTCTGTACGTGAGAGACCAATCACGCATCGCGACAATAACACGCACGTCACACTGAGACATACTTTGTCACTTAGTATTTGCAAGACGGAGAAATCTATAACAAAACAAACACTCTGTCGTCTCTCTCACACACACAACACACGTGTGTGGGACTTACAGAAGAGGCACTTCAACGATGAGATGCACCAAATTACAAACCAACTCCTCCAGAAGATCCTCACAGCCGGAGTCTGAAAATACAAAGACACAGAAATCAAAATCAAGTTACAGAGAAATTCTGACACAACAGGATCTTAAATATTCTGTGTGTGTGTTAAGTGTATACACAACTTGGACATTATTGTACAGTTTTTAAGTTTCTGTAGGATGGTTTTGAAAGGTTTTGGTAATTCTCCTTTGTTGTCTGATAAATGTCTAGACACATAATACAACTGCGAAGACATCAGAACAGACATACAGTCTAAACTAAAATACCAAGATTCCAGAATTCAAAATCTACAATAGAAGGAAGTCATTTGAATCGTGAAGGAATGATTGCTGTAATTCTTTTAAATAAATTTCTCTAACAAATATACAAACACAAGGGCTATAAGTTTGAATTGGTCATAATGTACGTATAATGTGACAATGTCCAAATGTTGACACAAAAAAACATTATTTTTTGTTTAGTTAAACAAAAAATGGCCTTGTTTTTATATCCTGGTGAGGACTTAAAACTGACTGCACATCAACTCATGGGGACTCGTGTCACCGGGGGACCAAAATTGAGGTCCCCACGGGCAAAAAAGCTTAGAAATTGTACAGAACGATATATTTTTTTTAATCCAAAAATGCTAAAAGTTTTCTATGATCTTTAGGTTTAGGAGATAAAATATACCAGACGTGTGTGTGTGTGTGTGTGTGTGTGTGTGTGCGTGCGTGTGTGTGTGTGTGTGTGTGTGTGTGTGTGTGTGTGTGTTACCGTAGGTGCCTGGCACCCTCTCCTGGTAAGAGAACTGTAAACGCAGCTCCTCTGCATTCATCTCTCTGATAAAGACTTTTAGCAGACAGCGAACCAGGAACAAAGCATTATGGGCCTGCCAGATAAACAACTGACTAGAGAGAGAGAGAGAGAGAAAGAGAGAGAATATTACACAAAGAAGTGGGTCACATTGTGGTTTTGAATGAGATCTGTGTGTGTGATGCTCTGGGCTGAACCGCTGGTATTCCCTTGGGAAAATCATATCATCACATAACATCTTAATGGATTCATCATGAGTGATTAGTGTGCTAGTGTGGAAAAGAATATTTCTCAGAGTCTCACCATTCTCCTGAGCTTTTAGAAAAACAAACTTCTATCCTGACCCCTCAACAGCTGTTTATTATACATCATAAAAATGGCACAAAAAGATGTTACTTACTCTTGACATTCTGTGGAAATCTTCAGCTCTTTGGTTCTGCTGAGAAAAACTCTCACCAACGCCCCGAAGTTCCCCGACCTGGGGTTGTTCTGAACTATAAAGGGCACAAACACTTCATCACAAAAAAACAAAACTGCAGGGTGCAAGTCAGACTGCTTAATCAAATAAACAAACATAAAGTCAAAGAAATGATAGAAATCATAAAAGCCCAGCTGTCTCGACAAACACATGTACACGCTGAACACGGACTGCAGACTAATAAAACAAATCAATTACACATGACACCGAGTTTCTGATCAACACAGCATGATACTCACTGAGAGTTTTAGCCAGCGGGACGACAGCCTCCTCCAGGAGTTTAGCATCAGCACTGCAGAGTCAAACAGAGAGAGCGCATCAAAATCTGTTCAAACAAATAACTGCAAGTGTGTGATGGGTACAGGAAACTGTTATGACACAACATGAGAAACAAATCACTGTAATAACACAGACGCTCATGGATTACTGGTTTTAGAATAGAAACTGTCAGTAACAGCATTGTTATAAGATACAAATGTTCAATATATATTTGTATTTAATATAAATAAACAATGCCTTTATCAAATAATGGTGTTCATTAACCTGACTATAGAATTCTATAAATCTTCCATAAGAGAGCAGAACTATCTGTAATTGTCTGTTTGATGTTAATCTGACTGTTATATTCACAGGTCTATTAAGTATGTGTGTCAAATTTAAATGTACCTTAGCAACGAAAGCTGTTAAAAAATGTATGTCTTAAAATATGATCAAATTAATATTCAACTAATAGGTCAATAAATAAAGCAGTAGTTAATGAAATGTTAAATGATATAAATGTAAACACTGTATAACCCATTTAAAAAGAACATTTCTATGAAATAAAGAGGAATCTGATTTAATTTAGTTCTCTGGTTCCCTCTGGTGTCTGCTCCCGGTATCACAGCGTGTGTCCACTGATTCTCACAGCATTACATCAGCAGCAATATAAACGATAACAAGAGATGATTGTCCATCATTAACTTTATACATAAACAGATAAGAATGTATACACAGAACGACAGAGAGTATAAAAACACTTAAGCGAGCAATCATCATTTACATTTACATTCATGCATTTGGCAGACGCTTTTATCCAAAGCGACTTACATTGCATTAAACTATACATTTGTTTCTGAGTATGTGCAATCCCCTGGGATTGAACCCATGACCTTGGCGTTGCTAGCGCCATGATCTAACCACTGACCCAAAGGAAAGCATTTTAGCATGTAAAGCATGCATTTTTAACATTAACAAGGCAAAAATGTTTCCTTTGCCATTAACTAGCTAGTTTTGTCTGTTCGTGTCACAGAAAATGACTGATGTGATTTTGGTTCCGCTTTGTTAAAGAAATTTCAAGTGCGCAGGGAGTGTGTGTTCATTTATAGGTGTGTTCCGCGTTCAAAGCGATTCATGTCAACAGCGTCTGTCGCAAAATGTCCATTCCTAGAGAAAAGAATTCAACAGACGTTGCGAAACTGACACTGCAAAGTCACTCAAAATCTGACAGTCATTTGCATACACCCATCTTAGAGGTATGGCAGCAAAAACAGGCGGTTTACTTGTAAAAGTGAAAGAGAGAGGGAATCTAGATATAAAGTGTTTTAGGATAGAGCAACTCGGACAACATGTATGAATTGTGGGGTCTCCAGATCATCTCACCTGCTGTTGGGGCTGCTGAAGGTGAAGGAGATCAGCTGGTTCCAGAAGGGCTCATTCTCAGAGATGGCATCCGGACCAATCAGTGTGCGGATGCTCTGGCTCTCTGACAGGTCGCTCACCTGGCTGGTGTTGGCACCCATCGCCCCCGGAAACCACAAGGGAGTTCCTCACAACCTCATCTCCAGCCCAGAGAGACCCTGGAATATCACAAGACAGGAGACAACATTTCCCTGTCAAGACATCGGTTGATTATCGTTTTAAAATGACTCATCAAGATTCATTTTGTTATCCAGACATTACTGAAAAGCAACAGAGGAGTATCATAATGTTCATTTCTGAACATACACTCAAAGTATCACACAAAGAGATCAAACTAAATATTTAGGCAAGTGTCGAGTCGATGTTATCCAGTACACACATCATCAAACATTAAACAGGTGTGACAGGTAGACACACAAACACACACCTCTTTGTTAAACACGCACCCTTAACACACACATTACAAATGAGTGCCACGGATCTAATAATGTCTCAGCACTTTTAAAAGGTAATAAGAGGGAAAAATCTGGGTCCTACCGGAGTCTGTTTGGATTACAGAATGTTGAACGATGTAAAGTAACCCTCTCTTAAACTTACATTTAACTCTATAGGTGAATGGAGTTCTCTGTCTTTCTTAAAACAGCACATAATACACAATTCTTACAATTCCGAAGTGAGGGTCAAGAGGGTTTTTAAGCTTTAAGATTTAAAGTGCAAGTTTATATTTAAATGTACACGACAGTAATTGTATACAGCAGGGGGTGGAAAAAATCAAAATTATTTTCATGTGTTTAGGGATCATTTTTGTTTCATTCTGTGAACTTCTAACAATATTTCCCCCAAATTTCAAATACAAATATTGTTTCTATTTGCATTTATTTGCAAATAGAAAACTAAAATACTGCAAATAAAAAATGAAAACCTCTTCAGACCTCGAATACTGCAAAGAAAACAAGATCATATTCACTTTTAAGCAAATGTCATTAGGAAAAGTTCAAAAAATATTTTTAGGTGATAACCTGGAGTTTTATCACAATTTTCACGTGTCTACATGCTGTCAGTCTTTCACATTGCTGTTGGATGACTTTAGGTTTGGTTTTGTTGAAATTCAACAAACACTAAAGAAAATCAGTGTCATGGCTGCAGCGGCTGCTGTAAACATGTCACATCAATAGTTAACTAATGTAATGAAGCACCGCTGCCTGCCAGTGACAACACATGACAGACGTCAACAAACCACGGGTGAATATCTAAACTACCAGGTCAAACACCCGCAGAACTTTAGAAAGGATATTTCTATGATTTCTTACATAATATGTAATAGTAAGTTTAGACAAATACATCATCAATACAGTGCAATTGCACCCACACACAGTATAAACAACACTGTATAGACATAATATGCGCAATGTACATTTTATAGTAAAATATACAACTATATAGAATGTATACTATATAAGGTTACAGTAAAATTATGATAATATCAACGTGTCTTTACTCATCTAACAATCTCCGTGAAGGCTGCCATATAACTTGCGCTTACGAAACACAAAATAACAAAACATATCCACTTGAATGACTTTATCACGTAATACAGTTTATAATTTACACATGAAGAAATGTGCAGGAATATCAGCTGGTAGCATCTACTAGCCAGCAGATCCGAGTGAACGGAGAAGTCCATTATAAACCCTTTAGCTTTCAAGCTAACGTGCTAAGACTCAACGGCTAGCAAACTTACCGGGTGAATGAATGTCAGATGTGACAGCTTTGTAAAAACGCCGCTTATGTTCCTTCAGACAAACGACTGTGTGTTTCCAGATGAATAAAAGTCAATGAGGAATAAATAGTGGTTGTAATCGTTGGGTGAAGTGAGTTTAACAGTGGAAGTTGTGCGTGTATTGACGGTTAGCGCTGCGTCTCCACGTCACCAGCGGCGCGCGGCGCGTGACATCCCACCTCTTGGAGCATGCGCAGTTCAGCTCTACACTGATACGGGAAGTTTGCCTCATGAATATTAATTACAAAATGAGAGGACTGTTGCCAGGGAACGCCATGATGAATTTAATTATATTTTTGCATGAAACGGAAGTAACGTTAGCGATTGTCTTTTTTAACCGTGGAGAAACGACTTCTGAAATTAGGATTTTTTTATGCTGATTTAAAAATGTTCTATGATTCTCTATCTTCTTCGCTTAACAGGAAAGCTATGAAAACTGCACTTCTAGTGAAAAAAATGTGGTTTCCTTATGAGGATTATTGCTTGTTGATTCTATGTGACACTTTTATTTTTATTGAATTATTATTTTTTTATAATTTTTTTATGTCTTTGTTTAATATTATTTAGTTTGATATATTATTTATTTTTTTGTATATGTTATGTATCACCTGTATATCTTTATGTTCAATAAAAAAAAGACTTCTGAAATTAGAAAAAAATGTAGGGCGGGACTTGACTTCATCCTCCGACAACTAATTGGATCGTTAAAGGTAAACGATTTAAAGAACAGCAGTTTGCAATCTGTCAGTCATTGCAGCCCCGCCCTCGCGCCATTCCTCGTGACCAGAAGTGAAGAGAGGTCGTTTCGAGAAGGGGAGGAGGTTTACGTTTTTGATTATTACAAGTGCAAATTTTTTTTTAAATACTGATGTGCACGGATAAATAATTTATAATAAATATCTTACCACTGTGTAAAACAATTAGAATGATCATTTTTAATTTCATGCCGACTTTAAACGAGTTATAACTGCTTTAAAAAGCAGTACAGATTTGAATAGTTTTCATTACAAATGTCATTATGACTCAGAAGTTTACCATTTAAATTGTTACAAAATGTCTCCAGGGAGTGTGGTGAGTTCAATAGAACCCTACACATTATCATTAGAGACCTAGATACCATTGTCCATGTCATTAAAACCAATAAAATTCCCATTAAAAACATTAGAAATTCTGTCTATTTTTAGGAGGGAAAAGAAAACAAATAAAGTAATTGATTGGTGTGAAATAAAGTTTTAAGTGAATTGCTTAATTTGTAATTGCTTAATGTATTTTTAACGATTTGCTTGTACAAATCCAATTTTATTTAGAAAAGCATTTCTTTTATATGCTATTGGGTGACATGCTTGACTATGTTTAATACGTTCAAACGTTACAATACTTTTTTAGTTTATTAAAGAGATTTCAAAGAACATCCATTAATCTGGGCTCAGACATTTAGTTCTGACAAGGTGAGCTGTGACGCTTTCACAAGTATCAACATTTTTTCTATATTACCTATGTTACATGTATTATCATTATTTTACTGCAAAATTCTGAAAAGCACAACAGACATAAATTTCAATGGAACTGAACATGTAATATTATGACCACATGTTTCTCAATGTTAAACAAAGTCACAATTCTGAAATCTTATTCTTTATTTATAGACATTTGTGCAAAGTATATTACAGTACGAGATAGACAATCCACAGAGTTTCTTAAAGGTAGATTGGACCAATTCTAAGGCACTTTTTTGGCTGGTGGATTTACCTTTTAAATGTTTTGTTTCATTAAATACGAACATTGACAGCCAGCCAACATAATAAATATATGCTTTCTCATATATGACATTATATTATGGTAGATTATATAAAACCATTTAACAGTTTTCATGTAACTAGTGTTAAAATGAGAAAGAGATCTCCACCCGTCCCTGTAGCAAAGTGCAGATACGAGTCAAATTCCACCATGATTTACATCATTATGACTTCCTTTCATTACAGTCGACTGTTTTGCGTCAACGGCTGAAGGCATTTAAAACAACCCGCATATTACGTCAAGGAAGACATCACAGACTGTATGACCTTCTAAGCAGATTTCTTAAAAAACTGAGCTGAAACGGTAACCACTGATAATGGAGGTCTCAAGAAACATGACATTTTGTTTAATTTGAGTTAATGTAAACATGAAGCTTTACCGCATTCATTGTCCCGCATAGTGGAACGGTTACCCGTAAGGAACATCATGTAAAACAAGTCACCAACACCCTGAAACGCTTAAACCGTGAGGAGGAAAAGTCTTAGTGGGGTTTGTAAGATTCAGTGAGATCAAGATGATAATTCCTTACAGAGTTCACATTTAAAGATATACACGTTCACTTAAACGTAGGTGAATGAAGAAACTAGAGTCTCATCGCCGTCATTCATGTTTCTTTCATTGGTGGTGGGTTTGAAGAGGACACACACGAACACACACTTTCACATTCACTCTCACAAAGGGCCTGTAATAGTACATGTGCAAAAAGTAAATCAAGGTCCCAACCACTGACTCCATAAAAGACGACATAAAAACCTGAGATAAACAATTTGTCGTGCGCAACGCACAACGTAAAAACCAGTACTGGTCATCGGTGAGTGTTTACTTGTACTTCCCCTTTAAACACATTCCCCATCTCCCATTGGCTCATCCGTTAAACCCCTCCCCCTTAAATGACACGATGCCTCTTCTCGTTCGCCTATTCCAGCGGGCCGCTCAGATCTGATTGGTCATAGGCACATGGTTCAAACACATTCAGTTTTGACAGGTAAGCGGGCAGTGAGTGGTTAGGAGTGCATTCAGAACCCGTGTCGTTCTCAGATGTTCTCGGCCTGCGGGACCTCTCGAATGCTGTCTCTGAGTTCGGGGCGAACGCGCGGCCGCTGGCGTATGCTGCGACCCGTCGAGATGAGGTCGGCGTAACCGGTGGAGTGCGAGAAGGCGTACGCTGAGCGGCGGGATCGTCCGCCGCGCTGGAATGTCGGCTTTCTCTTCTTTCTCTCCTCGTCTTCATCCTCCATCTCATATTTTTTCCTGTTCCTCTGAACCTGCGGGAAGAACACGAAAGTGTCAAAAAAGCCGTTACAACTGTAACGTCTAAGAGAAATAGAGATTGTGTTGAAATTTTACATCTAGTAGCCATGATTTCTGTACTCAAAATTTAAACAAATAGTACTTTTTTCTTTCCCCTGTGGTTGTTCATAATGTCATGTTGAAAACAAGGTTATTACTAGAACTAAGATTAAATGACTAATAAAGCTATTGAAAAACTATTAAAACGGTTCCTATTAACACTATTAAAATTCCTGTAATTTAAATTAAATAAAAATACTACTTCATATGAAATAAATATGATATATTATTTGAAATAAATCATAAAATATTAATATAAATATTAATATTATCTCAAAAATCAAACTTGAAAAACTTAAACTAAACTATTATTTAAAATCAAATGAAAAGTAAAGCCTTAGAAATATAGTAAAATAAGTTAACTAAAATTAAAAACAAAAACTAAATTGAAATAAAAATGTATTTTAACTTGTATAGCAATATAAAAAAGAAACAAATAAATAATAAAATGACAATAGCACATAATAAAATTGCTAAAAATGTTCATTAACATAACACTAAAAATATTTTAAAAAATGTTTTTAATAAAACTACAATAAACTGAGAACAAAACTATAATTACTGATTGAAATAAATATATTATAGAGCAGGATTTGATAAGATAGGAAAAGACTGAATGTAGTCTAAATAAACGGTTACTAACATCTATTCGGCTCTATGTTAACATTATCTTATATCCCACACGGCCCAAAAACAAACATGTTTCTGAAGCAGAGCACATTATACATGAAGAAGGATTATGAAGACATGTGCAATGGTGATTTGTACACAATAAGAGCAGGAACTAGCATTAATAAAGTCAATGTTGAATTTAAATCAATCATTCGGATCTCACCTGGTCTCCCACAGATGGCCAGATGGTTTGACAGAGGAACTGAATGCAGATGACGGGCAGGAGACAGATGCCCACAGTCAGAATGATGGTGAGCCACAGGTACGGCTGTCTGAGAGCGTTTGACGCCGCACCTGACATCCACAACAACAACAACAACGTTACATAACGAACAGAAATATTACTAAACTATCATCACTTACAGTATTTTTATTTGAACTAAATACAGTTCACATCTGTTTTTCCTTCATATCTAGGGGAAGCAGGACTTTCACACTCACCTGTGAAAGTGAAAGTCGATGGGAAAATGACGTGGATTCCTGCACTGTGGAGGTCAAACATGATGCCAAAGTATAAAGCTATACTGCCCAGAACAGCGAAACAGTTCACGAAGGTCCAGTAAGAGGTATCCAATGAGATCTAGAGCAATATCAAGTCAAAAAATGAGAACCGTCCCTCTCGTTCAGTTAGGAAATCTCGATTAAAAAGTTAACAAACGTAGTTTGTTACGAAGTCACGAGCGTACCTGCAGGTTGACGGTGATGATGAGAGACGAGGCTGCGACCACAGCGAACGATTGGTAATCTGACGGCGCCTCTCCGTCCTGTCCCATGGTCTGCAGGAAAGCGCCGTACGGGATGAAGAAGATGATGAGGGAGGTGAAGATTCCGTGAAACAAACTGATGAAGAAGGTCTTGTAGTTGAACAGCGACCCCAGCTGACCCGGAAGATACAGCTTCGGGAAGCGCGAACTGAGTTTATCGTTCACATCCTACACGAGGAGGAAAGAGACGCAGTTTAGGGTCGAGATCATCCACAGGGCTCAACGCTATGCATTCTGGGATTCCCTTCTCCATGTCTTTTATTTCGACACAAATCGTCTTAAACTTTCAGAGACACATACCTGATCCAGAAGACCAACAAGGAGAACAGGCAGACTGCTGTAGAAAACGTTATACAGGGTGATGAACCAGTCTTCGTATGCCGTCTACACAACACAAAAACAACAAAACATTTGAAATAAAGTTTACACCGAAAAACAAGTCAAAGGACGTCTTTACAGCAAGATATGAAGAATCGATACGCTCACCTGTGAGGAAAATCCATTGAAGAAAGAGAACCAGAAGTGCACCAGGGTGAAGGCGAAGTTTTTGTAGAAGAAGTAGCGGAGGAACTTGCACATGCGGATGTAGGACCAGCGTCCGTGGACCAGCAGAAGACGCTCGAGATAACAGAACTGAGCAAACGCGTAATCGCTGGACATCACCGCCTGCATGCCCTCCTGACCGCTAATCCCCACACCAATGTCTGCAGCTGCAAAGGATCATGGGATAGAATGTTAGCTATACAGTTTAACAGATACATGAAAACGCCCTGAATAAACCGGGGCTGTCACGGTACACAGCGAAAATGAATATGCAATTAAACAAACTACTTTAAGAAGAATATTTAATGTAATAGTATTCAATAATAGATATTGTCATGTTTATTTATTCATACATTTATTTATTTTTTATCTAAATAGCATATTTATAAAAATTTGGGCTGTTAAACGATTAATCGCAATTAATTCACATTCAAAATAAATTTTGTGTTTACATAATACATGTCTGTGTAATGTGCATATTAATTTTGTATTTATAAACACATACACACACATATTAAGGAAATATTTATTTATATTTACCAATAATTAAAAGTATATATAAACGTTTATTATTTTTTACATTTAATATTTTTCTTGTATGTGTGTTTTTATGAATCCAAAATGAATATCCACAGTACACAGACAAATATTAAGTAAACACAAACTTTTATTCTGGATGCGATTAATCGCGAATAATCGTTTGACAGCCCTAATAAAAACATTAAAGAAATGGTCAAAATGCTATGCAGAAATAAATATAAAAGTTGGTTTTCTTGTCAAAATTTCCGTATGAATAATAATAATAAATAATAATCATTAAAAATGTTTAGGTCTAACGCACAGATACTGTGTCTCGCCTGTTTAGAGTAACTTAAAACGAACCAACTGTGTGTTAATAAGACAAACATTAGCCAAGTGGCACATCTGACAATTTACACAAGCAAACACACACAAATGCTGCGTGACTTGCAGACGGTTCCTTTCAAACAGACATTTATAATCATCCAGATAACACATATCCAGAGATTGTTTTCATGTTTGCTGGTTCAGTGCGTGACTTACTCTTGATCATGTTGACGTCATTCGCTCCGTCACCGATGGACAGAGTCACGGCTCTCTTGTACTTCTTCACCAGACTGACCACGTTGGCTTTCTGTTTGGGCGTCACTCGACAGCAGATCACCGCCGTGCACTCGCACGCCATGTCCACGAAATCCTCCTGGCGTTTCTCCTTCTCCCAGTCATCGACGGGCTGGCTGCTTTCCTGAGGGTTGCTGGGATTGGTGTGCCGCTTGCCGAGCTTCTTCAGACGCAGACGACGACGCTTCTTCTTCTTCTCATAGAGAATCTCATTCTGCACAGAAATAAGAGCGTGACTTCAGATTCAAATAAAATGTTCTTCTTGGCCTCTGGTTAAGTAATAATTTCGCTCTACAAATAATTTTTATAAATAGGTCCGAACCCATTATTTCAATGTTAAAACACAGTATTTAAAACATTCACGGCTCTGTTTGAAGTGCATGAAGACGTACCAGCCATCCTCCAGTAATGACGAGCGCGTTCTTGCCAGGTTCTTTGATAAACGGCTCCTTGACCTTCTTGTTCCTTCCTTGAGGGTCGTTGCGTCTTTTGCCCTGTCTCTCCATCAGCTGTTGACTGAAAACAAGAAAAGCACACATTAGAACATCTCATCCCTGACGGCACGGATGATGTCATCTTCAGGAGGCGGAGCCATACTTCACATCCTCTCCATAGTGGATCTTCATGTCGTCTGTCAGCAGCTGGCAGGAGTAGCCGATGTTCTCAGCCGTCTCTGAATAAACCCCAAAGAAAACAACGATTAAGATTCAAACATACCGCCCTTAGAATGAGCATCATCAGCGTCAGGAATGTTTATCGCTCACCTTTCTTGTCTCCAGTCAAAACCCAGATCTTAATATCAGCTTTGGCCAGTTTGGCGATGGTCTCTGGAACACCGTCCTGAAGTTTATCTTCAATGGCTGTCGCACCGATCATCTGAGCACACAGACGGCACACTTACTCTTTATTCCAACATAAACAATATATATACAATACAGTACATCTATCTAGACTTTTACACGACTATAAAAGATGAATCTTTTCGTTCATTACCAGAAGGTTTTACTCGATCTCTTCGTACACGACGTCCAGAGCTTCCTCGCGGTTGCCCATGGAAACGCTGGCAACCTTATGTTTCTGCGCCCAGGCTTCAAACTCCGCCTCACTGATGTCCTTATAGCAAAGACACAGGGTCCGCAGGGTCTCGTTCGCAAAGATCTGTGGAAGAAACCAAACCCTTCAGAAATGAACCTTATACTTTATCATTGAAACTTTTCTTTACTTTTAAAAGCCCCCCGCGTCCTTTATAAAATGTTTTTCATTCATTCTAAAAAATACGTTAAGCAAATAAAGTACATCAATTAGTCATCTGCATAACAACAATACATTTGATTGATTGAAGTTAATAAATAGAAATAGATTCATATCAATTAAAACCAGAACAGTGAGAAGAAAAAAAGGAAATCTGTATTTGAATGGAAAGTAATTGCATATATTTAGATACCAAATAAATTAAAATTCATTCAAGTCAATTAAAAATTGATATATATAAAACTAGAATAGCAAGAAAAATATAGAAAATACTGTATTTTAAAATAAATTAAAATTTTAATTCCTCAAATTAATTTTTCCTTATATAAATAGGGGGGTGATCCCACTTTAAGGAACAGCTTGTACTCACATCCAGGGCTTCCTGAGTCGTCTCTACATTCTGGCAGTTTGAATCAAGTCTCTGATAGATCACAGTGTCCGCTCCCTTACAGTATAGACGGATTTTGCCATCTGGAAACCTCACTGCACACACACACACGTGTGAGAAACAGACAGACAGCGTGACAGACAGAAACTGAACGAGTGAGACTCACAGATGATGGACATGCGCTTGCGGTCGCTGTTGAAGTCGAGCAGAGCGAGCATCTCGTACGTGGCCTCCTCACCCATCTCACTGATGGTGATGGTGTCCTGAGTTCTGGACAAAAACACGAAGCCGAAGTTCCGCGCGGCCGTGACCAGAGCGCCCTCATCGGGAGACGCGGCCTGATACACCAGCTCATCTGATAACGAAGACGATCATGATAAATCAGCGAATGAGTGTTAAGAATGTTATTTCTCCGCCAGGTTTTAAGATGACAAACTGAACAGCTAAATATTGGTCACGGTGTGAAGCATAAAACCAACACAGAGCGCTTGTTTCAGATGTATTGTGGTCGACTCACCATCTTTCTGCTCCACCATGACTGTGTGACACAGAGACAGAAGTTTGAAGAACTCAAACATTTGTGGGTCTTTCTTTGAGCGAATTGTGGCGACGAGGAAATGGTCGTTAAACTGGAACGTCTTGTCGGCGTGTTTATTCCAGCTGAAATCCACAGGCTGAAAGACAAGAAGTTAAATGGACATTCGTTTAAAACAAGTGACCGATGACGAATACATTTTTTTGGTTGAGATTTCATTGAGTAAACTAAATTTAAGTGAGTATTACTGGACATACAGTATATGCATGTATGTAGCATACCTTTCCACGATCCAAAGCGACGCCTTCTGAATTAGTGGGATTACCTAGGGAAAAAAATAAATTCATATTTTTAATACAGTATATAAATAAAAACGGGCTGGGAGGATATATCGTGCAATTCTTATGCTCAGTTTCTCAATGAATTACGGTTAAATGCCGCCACATCCGAAAGCCAGAGGGCGCTCTCGTGCGGGAACTCCAGATACGGGTCACAGAAGAAGTACCATTACACGTGTATGCTGCGTCCCAATTCGCCTACTTATCATATGCCCTTAAAGTATGTACTGTTTTTGTCATGGAAAAGTATGTACACTTTAGTGCGTAGCAAAACTGTATGCACGCACTCGGACATACTAACGCAAAACGGAAGTGGCCGTTGTTGCCAGACGACACTGTGATCATGAACTGTCACGAACATCAAAATACAGCTCTTCCATGCACTTAAGTTTTTATTAAATCATTATTTCGTATGTAATGTTTACTGTATACTCACATTTATTCATTTAGCGAAGCATCTTTTATTTAATTTTATTAACGCAGTGTAGCGTCACTAAACTCCGCCCTCTCGCGGTGAGTGTCCATAGATTCACACTTCGAATTCTCACCGGAAAGAGTAGACCATCCGGGTACTTTGAGAATACTCATTTCAGCATACTATGATTTGGGACATACTAATTCTATTTTCGAATACTATGTAGGACGGATAGTATGCGAATTGGGATGCAGCATCAGTTCCAAGAAATGCCAATAGTCATATTCTATTGCTGTTCTTCAAACCTTTTCAGGTATTTTCATGATAATAAAGTATATTTATAATGATGATGTTTGACGAGTGTTGCTTTTTCAAATGCACATTATAAACGACTCAATCTCGTAGTGATTTTAGATCGAGCAGTACTTCCTAGTGATCAAAGAGCCGTAGTTCACGGAAGAGCTGTGCATAAAACACAGAATCGCCCCAGACGGGTATAATTAGTGTGAATCGCGGTATATCATCGCAACCCTAAAAATAGATAACGTACGGTATAATACAAATAAATAATCAACTAAATAAATATAATAAATAAAAATGTATATACTGTGAATATAGTTTCGTGCCCAGTTGCAAGAAACATGTTAAGTTAAGAAAACCTTTGTTGTAAACTGTGAGTGTTGTTTTTTCATCAGGTCTCTAGATGCACTTTAGCTTACTGTAGCTTCCAGCTCATTTGTCATCAGTTTCTGTATGTTTTCCTGGGATTCAAACTCAAACATTTGACCAACTCACACACGATGTGTCCAGCATTTCAGTTGCTGTCGTACTAAATGCAACAATACTGCGCTCCTCTGGTTGTAAACAGCACAAGAAACCCAACGCTTTGTCAAAGTAAAGCAACCAAACCTCTTCCCACAGACACAATACAATCACACAAAACAACACACGAGGAAGCTCACATGAGCCGAGTCTGTGTGAACGGGTTCACAGATGATTATTCACAACACAAAGACTTACAGACACCTGATGCTTCACTGGTCCTGATTCTGACACCCGTCCAACATTAACTTCAACACTTCAACAATAGCATGATGCGTTACTTCTCATGTAGCTAGCAATAGACATGTTGAGTCTCTTTGACGCACGTGAATTATGCCATAGTATACTATAGTATAGTCAATTGTAGTTTATCGTATACTGTATTACAGTATTCTGTAGTTTTAATGTCGTTTTTTTGTCATTTTTACAAAATTATACAGGCAACCGCAGCTGCTTTTTTTTCTGTAAAAACAAGTTCTTTTCCTACAGTAAATTTCCGTAAATTTTACAGGATTTTTTTACAGTGACACAAATTTTTACAGAATTATTCTGGCACCCACAGCTGCCACATTTTTTCTGTAAAAAACTGTTAATTGATAAAGTATGAAATAATATAGCATGCTTTAGCATTCACTACAGTAAGGTTCATAACACAATAGTATCTAGAAGTTTTAAACTAGTTACTGTAGTAAATACTGCAGTATACTACAGATTTGGGTTTTTTCGCATATGGAATTCTGTGTGTTTAAGGAGCTCTCACCGTAGGTTCGTGCATTAATGGTGCATTTCTTGAAGGCCATGATATTCTGTGTGAGCGTGCCAGTTTTATCAGAGAAGATGTACTCGATCTGACCCAGCTGTTCGTTCAGGGTGGTGGTTCTGGCTTTGGCCGGCGTGTCTTTATTGGCGTAGTACATCTGCAGATCCCAGTTTATAAACTTGCTCTGACCCAATCTGATCACCTCCACACTAACACACAGAGAGAAACCCAAAACATGAACATAGGACACATACAACTGAAGTCGCTCGGCGACTGGACAAAATGTTAAAAAAAACGTCACTATAGTTTATCATACAGTAGCAATACCTACACTTGAAGAGTTTGGTTACAACTCCGTTTTTTTTAATTATGTTATTATGTTTTTATTGTGTTAGTCAGCTGTATTTTTTGAGTTATTATGGCTTAAATAAAAACAAACAACTATAGTTTGATTGATATTAATTGAAATGCACAATAAAAAAACATGATTAAAAAAAAAATGAAACGGAGTTATCTCGTTTTGGAACCATTCACTTCATGAATGTATACCTCAGTGGATATACTATAGTAAATATTAGAGTATACTACAGTCTCTTTTCTAGCATGTGGGATGAGTCGATACCTGACGTAAAGAGAGATGGGGACCATGGTGTTGAGGATGATGATGTAACCCCAGAAACTGAGGAACCCTCTGTAAGATGAACTGTAGTCCAGACCGTCGAAGAGATACCAGGAGTTCCTCCCGATGCTCTCGTACCAGTACGTGTGTCCGATGGCCAGACCGGCGCATATCAAAACCAACAACACAAAGATCTGCAGACAGGATCATCATTTAATACTTTGTAAATAATGCCATGTTTCATAAATGCACTTCGAGTCTGAAACCTAAACAAATAAAACTACACCCAATGTCACTGAGTGAAACGAGATGCAGATGATGAATATCAAAAGGCGTTCATCTCACCGTGTACACCATGTAGTTCATGAGTTTGTCTATCCGGGTGCGTTTGAAGCGTGTCTTTCCTCCGTTCCTCATGATTTTAGTGTCATTTCCTAAAGAAGCAAAGCATTCTAGATTTGGCAAACACAAATAAAAAAGGGTTCATGTATGTTTGTCGTCATGTTAAAGTCTGACCTGCGAATATGACCAAGCCGTGGCAAGTGTCCGTGTTGCGAATCTTGCAGCCTCTGAGCAGCATGTTGTCGAGATCGAGCGGGTAACTCTGAGAGTCCCAGATCATGGTTCCCACAAACTTATCCAGACGATTGTTCGGCTCCTCGCACACGACCATCGCTGAGAGTTTAGAATAAAGGTACGCCATGCTGTGATCAATTTTTATCAGCCACAAAAATGTTTTTGTTTTTCATTTTTCATATTTCTAAACCTCGATCAGACACATATATCAGTTCTCGTTTACCGTTAAATTTGGCCATCTGATCTTCCTCTTGAAGACGTTCGTCTGTCACCTTCAGACCCATCTTAAACTTCAGATTCGTCTCTCTGGACAAACACAAAAACAAACATTACAAAACCAGCTCCCATAATGCCATCGCAAACTATCCCTGAATAAATACATCAAGACAAAAACGCGCATGTCTTTTGTGATGTGAAAGATGAAATGAAGCATGCGTGTTTGAGTAGAGAGAAAACACGAAGACAAAGAACGCGTCCATTACACAACCCATTATGAAGCACTGACTACAATCAGATTCATGCGACAAAAAAACAGAACCGCAATATACGCAAGTCATAAAACTAAACCAAATCAAATGTAAACATATTGAAATCCATACAGCCGGATATAAGCCAATATACATTAAGCATGTATACGAACATTTTGTTTTGGGTTATCAAAGAAATCAATTCTAATGCAGTGTGTGTGTTGTGTGGTACGTGTGTAATTATGAAATAAATATTTGGTGTATGTATGCATATATGTTTATATAATGATAAAGTGACATGTCTCACCCGTCGAGTTCTGCCGTCTCTACGTAACACAAACTGTTGGGGTCTGAACTGGACAACAGCATAATGTCGGCCTACATGAAGCCAAAACACATGAGGTTAAAATCAACCCAAACACACCAAAGCAAAATAACGAGAAAGAGAGGAACTGGATCAAAAATCAAACCAATCGAGTGGCTTCATCTCAAGACATCACGGGGCTGATCTCAGCACAGAGAGTCAGACACGTGGAATATGACTTACCGGAATAAAGTCGTTTTTCTTTAGTCGGACAACGTCGCCAACTTGTAAGTGCATCCACCTGGTCTCCACAAACCTAAGAAGCAGAATGAAACAGGAATCAATGTAACTGCAGAGGCTTCCAGAACTCTTCCGTGTTGTGGAAAACTGAAACTTGCCCCTCAAAACATCAGAATGACAGTTTTATAAACTGAACAATGACAGCAGATTAAAGTTTCTGGTTCACCTGCCGTTGAGCAGCACGTCACACTTCCTGTTATTGATTTCATTGTCCATTCTGTGCCGTGCCTTTATCACAAAAAGACATCAAAAAAGACATTAGTGCGGGTCAATGAATGATTTCCTACAACAAACACACACACACACACACACACACACACTCACCAAGTCATCCACCAGGTCTTTGATGGCGGTGATGCCCAACACCAACACTAAAGGCACCAGGGTGGTGTACCAGGGTAAAGTGGAGATTTGAGGAATGATCTGATGTTAAAACAGACAAAAAAAACCAGACATTATAATATAGACTAGAATCAAAGAGAAATTATGAACCTGTGTGTACACATAAAACAATGACAAATTAAAAATAAACATATACTGTACAGTATATAAAACAGAAACATATAGGTTAATACCAGTGTTGGGCAAGTTACTCTGAAAAAGTAATTAATTACTAGTTACTAAATACATATTCAACAGTGTAATTAGATTACTGTACAAATGACTCTCTCCAAAAAGTATATCATTACTTATCACTGATTACTTTCTATATCAACCTTGATTAGTTAAGTGATTCAAGGATAGACATGAAACGGCTCTTTCAATTCATTTAAATAACTAATATAAAACTACATAAAGTAGTATTATTAACTGACCAAAGTATTACAAATGTGAGAAGTATACATTAAAGCACAGATTCTAAAGTTAGACTTTAGAAACTGAATTTTGATGTCAATTCCACTATTGCACACACATATATTACACACAGTATTTAGTTTAATTACATCAAAAGTAACTAATTAAATTACAGAAAAAATGAGAGTAATCCCTTACTTTACTTTTCAAGGGAAAAGTATTTCAATTACAGTAACTAATTGCTTAATAACTAGTTACACCCAACACTGGTTAATACATCGTTTATACATATACATCCATCAAATATGTAAAACTGACTTCTCACAACCTATTAAAAGAATGACCGATCAGAAA
Source organism: Triplophysa rosa (assembly GCF_024868665.1). Lineage (NCBI taxonomy): Eukaryota > Metazoa > Chordata > Actinopteri > Cypriniformes > Nemacheilidae > Triplophysa > Triplophysa rosa. The sequence goes on along the minus strand of NC_079908.1, from coordinate 20,535,187 downwards.
GCGTGACATCATTTCCTGTTTCAGGACCTGTTTCTCTGGGTCAAATGTCACTTTAGGAGAAATGGGCGGGGTCGTACCTGCAGGATCAGCAGACACAGGAAGTAGAGGTTGGCGGCTCTTTTAAACTGCTCGTACATGTTCAGCGGGAGAAAAGTGATGGCGTTGTATTTGTACGTCTTGATGGCATTTCCCTTAAAATGGAGAAAAAAAGGATGATCAAACTGATCTGTGTGATGTGATTTAATCCCACAACGTCATTTCTCACAGGTTTGATGTTTGAGTTCTTAGCTGCGTTTCATTTAGGTACCAACTTTACTCTCAGATATTTCACCTAAAATTGAGAAACAAATAAGATTGTATTTGTTGAGAAGAGAATGGAGGTGTTTTATAGAGGTAAAATCATCTGGACTTGAGTACACTTGATGCGAAATGTTTGACTTCATATTGAGATCTTCAATAATATTGACTTTTGATCGCAGACCGATTTGTGTTTTTTCTTTCTTAAGGGAGTGGTTAAAAACTAGTTTAATCTCCATTGCTAGAGAACTCAAATATAAACTCACGATCACTCTCCGTTTCTATTTTTATCATCTCTCTCATTCACTGTGAGCTTCATTCACTCTCTCAACATTACTGAACCCAAACCATTTCCATAAATGTAAATCACAACACATCTAAATCTGACTGTCAACGTTCTCCCAGAATAACATTTCAACCTCAGGACAAAGCCAGCCATCTTGAACAGGACACAAACCTCTGGCCATCAGATACCCGATGACCCGACACATTCAGAGCGAAAGAGTTCAATGTGTGAATTCTTGATGAAAAATATTTTTTGAATGAAGGCAGAGCTGTGCGTGTGTGACCGGGTGCATCAGATAAGACGACAGCGAATGACAAACATGAGAAATGATGAGTCACTGTATTTGTTTCCTGTGGTTGCGCAATGTCAGAAGCAGGCGTCTTAAGAACATCAGACAGAAGACACGCGTCTCACAGATGTCTCGAGTGAGTCAGGAGTTGATACAGGCATCACGTTCACACCGATTCACACGGCTGGTCATTAAACACTTAGCATTACAATCTTATGTAACGTTTCCTATACGTTTTCTGCAATGTCTCATCTGTTATTAAGTGTGATTTCTTCTAAAAACATCCAGTTTACAATTCAGTAAAGTATGGTGACATTTTCCTTATTTATCTATTTCAAAAACAAAATGAGCATTGAAATAATCTAAAACCGAACTGACTGCACTGTATTTCATGTATAATCATTTTATTCTTAACTGTTTTAGTTCACTTCAAAGCAATTTTTAAATAATTTTTTAAAACTTTGTCTAGGCAGCAAAAGTTTTTCAATTCCTTGTTTTTATTGTTGTGATTATTTTTATATGATTATTTTAATTATTTTTACGTGTAGCACTTTGAATTACCATTGTGTATGAAATGTGCTATAAATAAACTTGCCTTGTCTCGCCTAAAAATCAAGATACTTAATGGTGTATGGGTATTTTTATATACATATTTCTAGCTATGTCCAGCTCTAGGATATTTTATTGGGTAGAATTTGTGAGTGAGGAGGTCAAGAAGTCAAAAAGGTTGAGAACCACAACATTAAACGGCTTTCTGATAAACTGTAAATTTCCCTAGAATTTGCATGTATTATTTAAGTTTATTTAATGAAAGAAAATATTTAATAAACAAATTATATTTTTAATATACACTTAATATTTTTGGTGAATAACAATAGAAATATTTGAATTACTCACATTTACTTAATTATCTTTTGCTTACATTTACACAATTTAAACGGTATATTTCATCGATTTCACAGCTTTAAAATGTACTCAATTTTATTTAGTGTAAATGGTTTCACGTAAAATTGCCGTTAAACTTTTTAGAGTATGTGTCATGATATTAAAGGGGATTCATGACTACAAATTAAATATTGGACGAGAAAAAAATACTCCAGTTTTCCATTGAAGTTTCAAAAAGATTTAGAAAACTAAAAATTAATCTTGCCTTTGAAGAAATCATTTACAGTCTGGACTAACTGTGTGATACTGAAGTTTGTCGGCAACATTTTCAAAACAATTATTCCCATTAAAAATGCAACTTTGATTTAGTTTCATTTTCAAAATGATGATTTACATACAAGCATCAGCCCGTACCAAACAGTCAGAATATTACAATGTTTGTGGTGTAAACAGTCAGTAAGATGTAGCGAATCATCTGCAGACACAGAGATTTGCGCTCTCTATCGCCATCTCTGTTCGAAACATTAAATTGCAGGTTACTTTATGAACTTATCTTTACGTGTGTTGAAGTCAAACGATGTCAAACTAATATTTCCAGCAAAATAGTACCCAACAGCTCAAACCTATAAATCTTTTTCAAGGTTTTGTGAATCGGTGTAAGGCAAGGAGACAGTAGATTTATTATGCACTTTCTAAAAAAAATCATCATGAATCTTCCTTATTATTTTCTAAACCTGTATAAATGACATTTTATGAAACACAAGAGAGACCGGCTGAGAAACGTTGACCCTGGCCTTGTTTTCTGTACGCTGAATGTAAACGGAGACGGAGGTTGTCAGTCACAATATCCCGGCATTTGTTTCGCTTTCGGCCGCTGAGCGACGCCCCCTCTGTGTAACATCTTAAAACACTACAACTGAAAAGACCTTCTGTAGCAAACGCATGCATGAGTTCATAAATGACGGTGAAGATACTTACAGAGTATTTGCTCTTCTTGACGCACAGAAAGACTTTCTTCTGAAACTCCGGCCGTTTGCAGTATTCCCTGTCATTCGATCGGACGCTCCAACCCGCCTCTGGAAAGAAAAGAGAAAACAACGATGCAAAATGAGAATAAATGGGGCAGCTCTGACCCCAGATCTCTGATCCCAGATCATAAACCCAATTCAACCAAAGCCCAAACGCTCACCACCACCAGCGGCTGCCGGTCGTTGTTCTACTCCTGGTTCTGGAGGAAGTGGGTCCTGACTCTGATCCAGCTCATCTTCTAACTCATCGTCCGTCTCATCGTCACTGTAGGGCACTACCTCATCATTCGGCTGCTCCAGAGAGTCCTGGGAGTCAGCTCGCTGCCGAGTGCTCATCCTGACAGACTACACACTAGAGAGAGAGAGAGAGAGAGAGAGAGAGAGAGAGAGAAGAGTAAAAAACAATGCAGCGTCACCAAACCCAATAGCAAAAATCATTTGTTTTCAAACAGCAGTCCATTGGTCGGTCATGGAGATAGCCCCGCCCCAAACGTTTCTGTGTAGGGATGCTCAAACAAACACAACGATGTTTTGATAGCAGGTTTATACTTTTGGCCAATGAAGGTTTATAGACTCAGAAAGTCTCATATTGGAGAGGTGACACTTTAAACAGGCGAAGAAAGATTCAATAATCGAGAGATTTGCATGTCGTGACGGAGTTTGTCAATGAGCAGCAACATGTCAAAACAAGGATTTGGTTTGCTAACAGCATGCAGATAGGCACACACAGATTTTCCACTGCATACTGTACACAAAACCCACTTTACCTTCACAAACACAATCCTCGACTGTTCACGACACACACCAAAGCGCCTCTGAATCGGACATAATGAAGAATTTCAAGAGAATCACACATTTCAAAACTAAAAAATATGAGACTAGAACTGTAGACACTGGAACTGTATCTTTAATGGGGCTTTCTAGGTCTATTAAAATGAAAATATCTCATTGGTTTTCTAATAAAAAAAACGAACAAACAATAAAAATGACAAAAAAAACGCATTCTAAAAGATTGAACTTTGTTACATTTAAAGAAACATTTTAAACCCAAGTCTTTGAAATAGTTAACTTCATTTTGATTTGAAGGTCTGAAAACAAATGCGGACGCAGTCAATCTTTCATTTCACACTATAAAAGGTCTCGCGATTGTGATTTCAGTAGATTTCATCGGTTGTTTTCTGGAAACAAACCACATATTGAGGGCAGACAGTGATGACACGCCGGGAAAAGTGTTCAGATCAGAGAAAGTTCTTCAAACTCTTGTTACTTCTAACAATTTAGATTAAAAAATGGTCATTGTTGTTACTCTATTGTGTCACTTATAATTGTAAATCAGAATTTTTATGAAACATTCAACCTATATTTTTTTATAAAGCACATTAAAACACCTCAAGATGACGAAACAGCAATACAAAGAATGAAAATGTTATTTTCTTAATTAAAAATATCGAATCGTTAGTGAATTGTTCACAACACGACTAGAAACGTAACATAAATAGGGTCATTTTCATTCTTAAATCTCTGGTCTTTACCCCTTGAGACATTCAAGTGTTTCTGAAGCGTCTCTACAGTGGCTGACCGCCAATCCTGATAAAAGACTCACTTGGAAAAGTTTAGTAGACGGAACAAAGTCTGTAAATATGAAAATATTCATTAACCTCTGTCCATTCTTTCACAACAGAGATGTGGCATGTCTTTAGATCTTTTCAAAGCCTCGACCCATTTACCCCCATCAAAGCACCAACACCTTCCATTGTCACGCTGGCTGTCATCTTTGATAATGTATCTCTCAACCTAAACATTATTATAAAGGTAATGTCACGCTAAACCAATCAGAACTGGAAGAATTCATGAACATTTTCTGAATAATCCATGAAAGGTGACTGGTCGTGAGAAACTTGCCACCACAATGCCAGGCTGCTGTGGGTAAACTGGGCGTTGCTTTTGCTAGAAACATCCCAGATGTTTTTGAGTGACCCGAGTCCAGCCACAGGTCTGGATATACCGGTCTCTGGCAGCGCCGCCTCATTTAATGCAAGTCTATGTGCGATTTAATCAATCATCAAGCGGACCAAAAAAAATGTAAACTCAGAAAAGTGACGGCGCAGCTCTTCTTAACAAACCGCACAGGGAGTTTGTGTGAATCTCAGCACCAATGTTGTGTTTTAGTTTGTCTTGCCTTAGAAACCATGAACTCAGAAACAACCCAACTGAGAGAAAGACAAAAAATGCAAAACACACACCCATGTTTATCCAAGAGTTGTTTTGCGTACGTGATGCAATACCACAGCAGGCAACATTTTCAGCTATGAAAAGCAGAGGTCCAGAAGCCCCAGCGAGACTTGATTGTTCTCCTTCTGGAGATTAAGAGATTACACACCATGCTCGCAGAATTTTCATACAGAGATTTGATCTGAAGTTTAGTAGAGAAGACTCTTCTTACTAAGAACTCCGTTTCTACATCATCTTCAGAGAAGTTGTTTCAAGAAAAGTTATCGTTCGTGTGAATTCTTTTCCGAGTCCTTTAAATTAGCAGCAGACCTCAAACTACAAACAACAAACTCAAAGGTATAAATCTCATCATAACATGTCTTATTTCACCCCGAAATGAAGAAATGGATAATAAAATGGAGGCTATTTTAGTACCAGTAAGATTGTTTGCATTCTCAGAGGAAAATGTGTTATTGTTCAGATGTTGCTTTTTCATAACCAACACAATCTCACAGCAAAAGCCGAACTGTTTTTCGAGGTGGCTAACTTTGGCTAAATCTCATTGGTATCTTTTAGTACGATTTCCTTTCGCAAGTGGTAGGGGCGGGGCTTCAGTACTGCTTTTCTCCTAGTAATCCTACGTTTCGTAAAGATTCACAACGTACGAATTCATTCAAATTAGCCACCTTGTATTCATCAGGTTGTCATAGCTTGCGTTTCGAGTCTCAACTTAGTCTCAGATATTTCTCCAAAAATTGCGTTAAACACACACGAAAAAATAACGTTGAAAGGCAAAATAATCTGGACTTGGGTATATTTGAGAAATGAACAAGAAATGATTGAGACTGCTTTTATTAGATATTAGTTATTAATTATTAGAATGATCTTGCTTGCTCTATGAACACCAGTTCTGTGTTTTCTGGGTGTTTTTTCAGTATTTTCTCCTGTAAAGCATTGTAAAAAGCGCTATATACTGAAAATCAATTATTGAGATCTTCAAAAAATATCAAAGAGAAATCTGTCATTTTTCTTTCTTTTGGGTTGTGACCTTGTCATGAAAGCAAGGCCATGAAAATGATGACAATCAAACATTCCCACCTAACCCCGAGGTTCCATGCCGTGATGCCATTTCTTTAGGAAAAAACACTGTGGAAGACTCAAAACCTGGACATTTTTCAAAATGATTGACAGTCCAAGTAGTATCAGTGTGTATTTTTGGTAGATGACGTGTCTAACCTTTATAACTGTTTTCAGTTTCCGTACAGCCGGTCTGATATTACCTGAGAAACACGTTAGGTGAGATTTCATCCACGTTTGATTATTTACAGCATCTAAATCATCTATTTACAAGCGCTCTAAAAAAGTGCTTTTGTACAACAACAACAACAACTGAGATTAATGTGTAAAGTGCTGCTAGTTTATGTAACACCTTTCAATGTGTAAAGCAGCTCTGGGATGTTTTAATAAAAGATGAGAAACATCCAGGAGTCGTAATAATGAACACGTTTGTGAACGTTCCTCTTCCTCAAATGACATTAACCGACGCTCCTGGTCAAACACGCGTGAATGAATGAATGAATGAATGAATGAATGAATGAATGAATGAATGAATGAATGAATGGACGGACGTTCTCTCTCTGTGTCTGTACGTCACTGAAACTCTCAACGCCATCATACACAACAAAGATTATCATTGATGACGCTGAACTGCCGCCCACGTCCCCACAGACCTTCCGCAGGTTTGAAAGTCTCGTTCTAACAAGGGGGAAGGGTTCCAGAGCACAATGAAAGCCCAAAACACAGGGATCCCTGTGAGACACCGGCCGTTTAGACACTGGAGACGAAACATGTCTACAGCCGTACACCTACTGATGACTTAAACCATTTAAGCATCACAACTACGTCCACATTCATTTAGGCAAATAGAGAGATTTATGTGTAAATTGTTCGTGAAAATATTCAAACACAAACTGAATTGAATGCAAGATTTTCTCCCCGGCTCAACGATCGTGGTTCGGAAGCATTTACATCCGAAGTTTCTCGGCCCGTGAAAATATAAATCGAAACAAACCACACACACAAATCATTTAACATACAGTGTGTGAATCGACAAAGGATCGACTGTAAATGGCAAATCATGCGAATATCAGCAGAAGATTCAAATGAGAATCTCTATTCTTGTGTTATGAAACAAGTGCGATCTTATTATTCTTCATTCAGATTTTGTTTCTTATATAGAAACAACTTTACATGAACGACTTGTACATGAAAAAAATCAACTTCAAAGTTAAAATACATCAGGATTCTAAGGGGTGGGATTCACGAGGCCTGCTTTACCCAAGATGCCTTGTGCAAACTAGTTTTGCAATTCACTGGATTCAAATTCTTACCCATTTGCTTCACAAGTCAGGGAATTCAAATCCTGGAGCCGTGGCCTTTCGCTTCTGCCGGTGCGATTTGCTTGTGTTGTGTTGCAGGAAGAGAAGATTTTACTAGCACAACCTGAACACTGACACTCATCTCAGCTTCTCCGAAACCATTCAAGCCGAACACTAGAAACCTCTCAGCATCACATTCTGTGTTTCTTATGTGAAAGTGAGAAGACCTGAGGAAAATGCTCAGACGTTTCTCTTTCGTAGCTCAGAAGTAAAGTGACTGACTCATTTACGTTTCAAGATGTTTCTCCTAAACGTCTTAAGAAAACATGTATTCAAATAAACACAAATGAGCTCCTTCGGTGTTATACAATCTAAATCTTAAACGGATAAAGATTCTGTCGTCATGTGTGTGCCCTCTCACGAGTTTCAAAACCTGTGTGCGACTCTTTCTTCAGTGGAACACAAAAGAAGATATTTTGAGAAATGGTTTTTGTGTTCATTCAACAGAAGTCAACGGTTATGTTCTTTGAAATATAGTTACGTTCTGCAGAAGAAAGTCATACAGGTTTGGAATGACACGAGCGTGAATCAATGACGAATGTTCATTTTGTGAATGAACAAAGTTTTAAAGAAAGGTTTGGAATAATGGTGAGGTGTTTGAGTTTGCACAGATGTGTAAACTAACCGGGAATCTCTTTGCAGTTTTAAAATCTCAACTGAAACTCATATTACTGGGCTCTTTTCTCAGTTGTTTCTCCATGCAAACACAACGCTGTCTAAGAAAAAGAACTGAGATTTTAGAGATTTCGTTTCGGACGCACACCATCAAAACCTCAACACGATACCCCGCAAACACGCACTCAATGTAATATTACCTAGCGTGAACACACACACAAGCCACATGGACCAAGCAAACACAGATTTCCCATCATGGAGCCGCCACATGAGGATACGATGAAAACATACCGAATCTGTTCCCAAACAGAATGGGCGAGAGAGTCGAAAGTTAAGGATCGCAGCTTTGAAGAACGTGCACCAAATCTATGAATATTAAACACACAACCTGACGTTTCGGATTCAAACCTACAACCTTCCAGCCACTCTCAATATGGCCGCTCTGACCTTCCTGTAAAAAGAGCCAATCGTCAATCGTTAAAGACTGATGATTCTCTGCGTGGGACGGGGCTCGTGTGATGCGTTTGTTTGCTAAAGCCACTTTGAAAAAGGGTTTTTTAGTGCAATTTAAGCGTAGGAATCAAACGATATGGTACAGTTGATGCCAGGTTTGGTGATTTTAGAAATCTCTGTCCTAACCGGACTGTGGTCTTGCTATGACTGAAATAGCTACCCTGAGGCGAACATGTCCGCCGAGTGCCAAGACTTTCCTAAATGGATTTTTAGTGATTTCAGAAATTCAGTTCAATTGACTGATTCCTAACTAACGCTTTTCACACCTTTAAAACTCATCTTTAATCTATTCATACAGTGCCCAAGTACCCTAAACTCTTAAACAAGGACATACACCATTTCACTTGAAATTTAAAAGTATTAAAGTACTCTATTAAAGTGCTTGGTATTCACATGGTACTCTAAAGTATGGTAGTGTTCAAAAAACACGACCCCATTCCTAGAAATAGCAATACCATTGCTCCTCCATTAAAGAGCCACAACTACACTTATGAAAAATGAGCACGTCATTTTCAGATCATCAGCATATCATCCGTTAACTGAATGCCCTCGTCCAGTTAGCAGCGATAAGATATTTGAGTAAAACAGGCCATGCAATGGAATATGTAAATGTAGGGTGGGTGTTGATTTTATTCGTGGGGTGTTGACAGGACGGTGGAAAGTTGTTTGGATGGGATGGGAGAGGCCGAAAAATAAGAATGCCTGATGATGTCAACCAAACTAGGGATTCGATTCAAAAGCATCAAACTGAAGTTTTGTCGAAGTCTTTGTTTAAGAGTCAGCTCACTGACACCAGAATCAACAGAGGTGAACCCTTCCCATGATGCTCTGTGTTTGCCTGCTGGAGCGCTGTGGGTAACTGTATCCTCCATTAGAGCGGAAACAGGAGACGGGCCGTGTTGCCGTGTGTCCGGGGGATGTCTTATCTATATTAACCATGCCGTTTGTGTTCCTTCTACACATTCAAATAAACTAAACGGGTTTCGATGGCACACATTTAACCTACAAATGAACTACACAGAAACTGCACTGAGAGTGTCAGCGATAGAAACTGAGAAAACGAGCATGATTGAAAACAAACGTCAAAAAAGTACTGCCGAACAGAGATGATATTAGATATAAATACCATGGTACATATTTATATAGTTCTACAAAAAACCTTAAAAGTACATCATGTCATCATTATTTTAGAGGTGTCCAAAAAAATGGCACTATTCCTAAAACAACATGACAATACCATGGCACTGTTATGTAAGAAATGTTGAGCACAAATTAGAAAAGCAAATTATCCTTAATTATTCTAAACGTAAAGATTTTAATAGAGCTCCTACAAAAACCAACATCAGTTTTACATAAAGTCAAGTCTACATAAAGTTCCATTATAACAGTGAATAAAATCCACAAGAAAACATGTTTTCTCTCAATCTATCTGCTTTTTTAAACATATGTGACCCTGGATGACAAAACCAGTCTTAAGTAGCACGGGAACATTTTTAGTAAAAGACAAAAATACATTGTGTGGGTCAAAATTATCGTTTTTTCTTTTATGCCAAAAATCATTAGGATATTAAGTAAAGATCATGTTCCATGAAGATATTTTGTAAATTTCCTTCCTTAAATATATAAAAACTATTTTTGTGAGTGGATGGTCAGCCACAGTGCCTCTGATTAACAACTTCAAAGGCAATTTTCTCAATATTTTGATTTTTTTGCGCTCTCAGATTCCAGAGTTTTAAACGGTTGTATCTCAGCCAGATATTGTCCTATTCTAACAACTCATATATCTATAGAAAGTTTATTTTTTCAGCTTTCAGATTATGTAAAAATCTCAATTTCGAAAAATTGACCCATTTGTTGTCCAGGGTCACATATGTAACAACAAATCGCAGACAGGTGGAGTCTGCTCATCACAAATCACATACTTCTCTTTTAAATGCTGCAGTTATCAGTTCATCTGGTACACGTGTAAAATAAAATTCTACCAGAAACACAAACCACACCTGCAGCGTTGCGTCTGATGTGCACCCAGAAAAAACCTGTTCTGTGGCCAATACAACACTTTCTAGTACAGAGTCTGTTCGATTTAGCCCTCACGTAAAGAAGACAATAGAACAACAGCGGTCATGCTGAGACTCGTCCGATCGCTTTCAAGAGAATTTCATTCAAGAGAGGCAAAGAAACCCACCACAAAAAACCTTTACACACACGCAAGACCAATAAAGGCGTGTTTGTTGTGTTTTAAAGCAGGATTCTTTCACTCATTGCAGGAACTACATCACTCAATACACAAAATAAAAGACACTTGTAAAAGTTAGTTTCCACAACTTTCCCAGTTATTTGTGGTCATTTTTAATTTCAATTTTACAGCTGAACATGAAATAAATTCAATATATTTCTATAAATAATTTGGTTTTTCCACAACTTTTCCAGTCCTGGAAAGCACGATTTTAATCATCTGCTATTTCATTTGCAATGAGGAATTCTTCACATTCATTACAATTACACACATAAATCTATTTGCTATGTTTCTGGTACAATTCTATATGCACCGTCCATTTCTGAATAGCTTTCAAATTTAAGTGAAGTTATTTCCACGAGCTGTTTTATACACTTTGACATCTGCCCGTGTGATCTTTACAGTTGATGGAAAGACTGAACCTAAAACATTTGACTGACAGAAACAACCGAGCTTATTTTCTGACAGTTTTCCCCTATAGACTCATCATTTGCGTCGACTTGTCTTCGAGTTCCTTGTGTTTGGGGTTTAAATCCTGCACGGGTATGAATAACAGGTTCATTTCAAAAATGCTATTCTTTTGCCTTCTTAGGAACTCTTCTACAAATAAACCTAAACCTTTTCCAAATAAACCTAAACCTTTTACATTTAACAATGTAAAACGCAATAAAATCAAACAAAACACGGTCTTTTATAAAAATATGATGGTCCAGGAAAACCTTTTAAAGTTCACGAGATCCCCTTTATATATCATACTGCAAAATCTATTCTGAACAACCACGGATCCACAAAGAGCCACACAAGCTAACATACAGAAACTACAGCCCAAAAGGACAAGTTAACAACCTTTTGTTTAAAATCTAAAGGAATGTTTTAAAGCTGAGGATATTTGTGAAACTTCTTAAGAAACACATAGATATATTGTGTGTGTGTGATTGTTGGAGAGTCCAACACGCACAGGTAGAGGCACTCAGGTGCGACACACCTCAAAGAAACACTTCACAAAAACAACATCTCCACTTTAAAACAAAGCACTTTAAAAACATAAACATGACTTACCGATGCCAAACTAACTTCTCTGAATCCTTTAGGTTGTTTTGTATAGATTTATTGCTCCATGTTTTCCTCCGGATCAGTGTGAAGGAGCTGACCTCTCTCTCTCTGCGTGTGTGCGTGTGTGTGTGTGTGTGTGTGTTGCGTGTTCTCAAGCAAACTGGAAAGACTGGTCTGACTGGGAGAAGATTTACTCCTACAAAGCCATTATACACACACACACACCGGGACGAAGTGCTTCGTTTCTTAAACCGACACACTTGAAGACCGCAGCGCATACCTCTCAGATCACGTGACCGCACAGGTAAGAAAGGTGTGACTCGTTTTACAGTCAAATGAGGAGGGAAAAACTTCTGCTTTTGCCATCGTTTCCTGGTTTCTGTTTCGTGGCGACTAAGTACATAAATAATACAATAGCTGTCAGGTCATATGTATATTGATAGTTTTTTACCGTGTGTATTTTAAAATGAAAATAAGTGGTTTGAATTAAAAAAGTAGTGCATTTGAAATATTATTTAAATGTTTGTCATCGATCTCGAGTAGAAAAAATACACGGAACAATATTTTCACATGGTCCAAAATGCGACTTTTATTGTAGTTTCGTGGAACCATTTAAATCAACAATTTTTATTTTATTAGTCCTACATATTTTTTAACGCATTGCATTACTGTAACACACATTTATAAACTGAATAGTGATAAAGAATCGCCATCTACCGAAAGAAATAGGTAACTCTTTTGTGCAACGTGTGCTTAATATGGGCGGGGTTTAGCGGCCCAGAAGCTGCAGTGGTCAGAATCAGAATCAGAATCAGAATCAGAAGAGCTTTATTGCCAAGTGTGCTTGCACACACAAGGAATTTTCTTTGGTGTTGGAAGCTTCTAGTACAGACATTCAACACAATGACAATACAATATTGTCAGGCTCTATGACAATACAATATCAGGCTCTATGGTCACGTACACGTACGAATAGTCTAAATAATCATTGTTATATTTTGAAATATTACTTTGTATTGCAGTTTCAATGTATGTATGGCGATTAAAATTTATGCTTTGTCATCGTTCAAATATAAATTACTTTATGTACTGCTGCTTTTGATAGAGCTCTCGGGCGACACGAGGTAACTGTTACTTTTCTCATCGGTGAACCAATCACAGCGGGTTCTGGAAGAATCGTATTTTTAGCAGCCAATCGCGACCTGGAAGGGAAGTAATCTTACCTTCTCGCCTCATCTGAGTTTTGCATAGAAATAGCACTTTACCGCCCTCTAACGTTTAATATACACGAACATAGCGTAAACATAAATAATAAAGAATTTTACTTTGTAATTATTTAAAACTTAATATTTAATATGTAAAAATATTTGTGGTCCCCCAAAAAAGAACCTTTTGTGATCGACCCCCTTTCTAAAATACATATCCATCTATACATATTTACGTATACAGAAACATTTAAATGTGATATTATAAAGACCACATATTGTTTCTGAACTTTAATAGTTGGCTAAAACATTTTAAATCCAAATGTATTTGTACTGTAGCAGCGTTCACTTTGTGCGCGAATTAAGGAACTGTAGTGAGAAGAATTCACTATAAAGATACAAATAAACAATTCGTGAAACCATGCATGTAGCAAAAAAAGAAGAGATAAACACTCATTTTGTCTTTCTTCTCTGAAATTTTCTGGGAACCCCTTGCAAACTGGAGGCCCCCTGGTGGTCCCTGGACATCCGTTTGAAAACCCATGCTCTAAAAAAGAACTCTAGGTCACTGTGGATATAAGCATCTGCCAAAATCATGCATTAAATTGAAATAAAATATACTGTGACCAGTGGGTCTCGAGGAATTAAATGTATAATGTATAGCATTTCTTAAACTTTAAGTATAAAATAAAGTATTAAAGTTTAATATAAAATGTAATGCCTATAATCTCCCTATATGGGGAAAGAAGTCATCCCATATGGATATATACAAGATGGTTATAAATATCTGTTTTAACAAATATATATTGACAACACTATTTTGTTTTTAACCTAATAGTGATTCGAAGTAATAAATCATTCTTATTAAAAATAGTTGCAGGGCTTATAAAAATGCTACTGATGACAATCAGAAAACAGATAAGACTGAGCATGCAAATCAATAAAACACAGGTTTCGCTGTTGTTTTTTATTTTATTTTTGTGTTAATACAATAAATACAAAACTCAAACTACTCAACATGCGACTACAGGAGAGACGCGAGTGCGTTTGTACAGTACGATGAAATTAAGGACAACAGGCCTCCTTCCTTTAGTTGTACAAAATATACAAATATCCCTCGATTCTGCATTAAATAACATCAGATTTCACGCTCAAGAGTCATAATATAACCAGTGCTGCCTCTCCTCAATCCGTTTCTCATGTATCAGTGTTTCAACTAAGATCCCTAACATCACTCATTCAAAAAGAGAGAGACCCCTTAAAGCCACGATGCATTGCACCACACACGAGAGGTCACGGGTCAGTCTATGAGTTTGTCTTTTTTGTGTCCAAGAAAGTATTTCAAAACAGCTGAAAATAGAAGGACATTCAGGTGCCATTCAGGTGAAATTTATTTATAAAAGGAAGAACGACTTGCAGTGTCACACAATAAAGGAGTGTACAAATGAAATAAAGATGAAGAAAATTAAAACATGACACTCATCAGATGTTAAAAAAAATCTGAAAATGTCTTTTGTGTTCCATGACAGAGAGATACGAATTTGGAATGACACGAGGATGAGAAAATGATGACAGAAGTCCTGGGTGAACTTGTCCTTGAAGTCATAAGGCAGAAACATTTTAAACAAACTCGACACTGAACATGGGTGAGGAACACACGCACACTGAAAGGTTAACATCATGATACATTTCCATCTTGATGCATATCCCATAATTACAAAACTTGGCCGTCTCTTGGTGACAGTAACCAAGGCTACAAAGGTTCTCTGCTCCACTCAAGTGAGAAAAACAATTTCAAACGCAAGCACATCTGCACATCTACAGAGACAAAACAACAAACCAAAGACACATGATGAAGGACAATTGAATTTGTAACACGTTGAGCTTTAGTCAGGGCAGATGCCACATTCCGAACAAATTTCTGGAGAAACCCTTTATAAAACCTCAATTACTGCTTTGATTTTAATACAACACTGTCTACCCGACTAAAGTGCATTAAGAATCCAACATCAGCTGGTCTGATCTAACGGTACTGATCCGGCCCAACACGCCACAGTCTTACACATCACACACCACGTGTCTTCAGTGATGTGCAGTTAGGGCGGTGTGATGCAAAGATTGGTTTTCTATTTTTATCCTCATTAAAGTGTTTTCTCCAGTTTAGGTACGTAAGACTGGCAGAGCCGGTCTACAGGTCAGCAGGCTTCCCATGCATGTGCAGGATCACATCATCCTGAGTGCTTTACCTTTGTGTTAACATTCCAAAACAATTCTGTTACGAAAAGAAACCAGGAAGCTTTCAGAATCATTCACAGGTTTAAAACCAATCAATACTTTGTCATCATACAGGTTTATATATATATATATATATATTTATATATGTACAGGTATAGAGACCCTCTGAGCTGTGTGTGGATCTGTTAGATACTCCAGTGCCGGCTCATTCGCAGCACAAAGTTCTTGACAACTTCTCTCACGAAAGTTAGAGATATCCGCTGAAGAAATGATTGGGCCAATTTCATTTCCAAAGTCAAATAAATTATTATTAAGTACTATTGACATTAAGAGTTTGAACATTGTTTTCAGTACTATGAAGCATCCGTCGTCATATATTTTTAACCACCCGATCAATCCTTACATTTAACTTTGCAAATCAAGACCCGGGGAAATGTATGAATCCGTCATAAGTTACAATGCAATGACAACAGTCACAATTTCCTGAAATAAATAATTGGCTGTTTTTCAGCCATTGTGTTTGTTTTAAAGCAGATCGGCAAGATGGACCTGTGAGGGCAAGAAAACCTCTCTTATCTTCTTGGATCCATAAAAGGACACCTGATAACATCACTTCCTGTTTTCTTTTTCAGCACAACAGGGGCGAACGGACATCCAACAGTGATGTGAACGTACAAAGTGACGACTTGGTTGTTTACGCGCACATAAGCACACACTCGAGAGTAGGTAGGCATTCCACACACACACTCAAATGAAAGATCAGGCGCGCACACCTGCTGATTGACGTGAGGGGAGGGGCCGGGGTCTCAGTCAGTCACAGGAGTGCATTGAGTCAATGTGAGCGGTGTGGTCTTGACCAGCCAGTCGCAGCTTATGTACGACTGTAAGTACAGTTAGGAGGAACGAGGAGGGGGCGGGAGGGGTCAGAGTAGCTTGGACGGAGCAGGGGCGGGTCTAAGCTCTCTGGACCAATCAGATCTGCTCTTTGAAGGCTCCCCGGGCAGCGTTGGAAGCAGCGCTGGAAGCAGCGTTAGCGGCGGCGGTCTGCACCGTCTTATTGGCCATGACGCCGGTGGCGAACTCCTGTTGCGCCTTCTCGAAGCTGGCGCCGGTGGTCCGGTACAGCGCATGGACCTGAAAACAAACACTCGCAAGTTACTTTCATTTAGTGAGCTGCCTCCAACTGTCAACATAGTCAGCTTAGCCTAAAAGGAACATAATGATTTCGAATGCAGCACGAGGTCTCTTAGAAAACAGAGTCACTTTGACGTGAATGTTATATTGTCAATACTGTATTTGGCTTGTCACCTTTTTAAACATGATGAGAGAGATGACAGCCGAGGCTGTGAAGAGAGCAGCGATCAGGATCATGATAATCCCGACGGGAATACTGGTGTTGAGACCCGTCAGCGCTGAGATCCAACCGCTACGCGTACAAACAAACACCAACGGTATGAGTTTGTTTGTATAAACAGTGTGCCATCGATTTGTCTCAAATACCCATCAATCAATTCTACAATTGGTACCGATACTGATCAGATCAAATATATGCGTCTCACCTGGCTCCCCAACCTGCAATGCCGATGGCTTGTAGCACATGGACGCCAAACTGGCAGATATAGATGAAAAAGAATACAAAGAACCTAAATGAGCTGTCGCTCCTTCAAACAGACAGAGAGAGAGAAAACAATTACAAACTGACCTCTGCATAACATTTCTCTTTGTGTGTGTGTGTGTGTGCGTGTACCTGAACGCTCCATAAAGAGGTCTGTACCAGCAGACAAATGAACAGGGTGTGAATAACATGAACCAGAGCATGGCCAACCCAAAATCCACTCCCCTCGATGCGTCTACACAGAACCACGCCAGACAGCCGAAAATATTTGCGAACAGCGTCCCCGTGTGGACTGGAAGAGAAGCACACGAGAAAATGATTGCAGATCATAAAAATACATTTCATTCTTATCAAGCACAATATGACAACTAAATTTGTTACTGTAAACAAAAATCTAATAATTGTAAACTAAACTAAAAAGAATTTAAAGCATTTAAAAATGAATTCAATCACATTTGAACTTTATAGCACAAGTTTTATGCTTATATAATACTTTTATGGGGTTTTTGTGTGTTCCCCATAAAAAATACAGATTGATTTGTTGAAAAGAAACAAATGATTTCTTGCCCGATGGTTTAAAATCTTAATAACAACCTACATTTTTACATTTAAGTGACTAGGGTTTTCAACATTCCCTCTTTCTTTGAGCCAATTCTTGCCCTATAAGATCAGGCAAAATGAAGTCTCAGTCACATGATATCTTTATCACATGACACACGGTGCACCAGATCTGTCTCACACAGCATGCGACTCCGATCTCTACCCACACAGGGGTACACAAAACACTCATCTGCAAATAGAAATCTAAGACAAAAACACCTTCTCTAGGAGTCCATTAATGTCATTTTGTACCACTAGGCTATTATTATAATACAAAAACACGCCTCTTCAGGAACAAAGAGTAAAAAACACACACAACCTGGCAACACCAACATTGCACACAATTTTTTTTTCACTAATGCTAGTATTTACATTTGACCCTTCACAGCACTTTAAGTTAATCACTTTATAATCCAGAACCAAGAGTTACTCACACATCCAGAGATAGTACATGATCTTAATGGTTTTCTGATATTCCACTGGGATGTCCACTGATATGTCATGATAGAAACACGGTCCCACAGGGAACTTCTCTGGGAGGGGTGGCCAGTTGTTTTTCCTCCCTTTGACAAAAAAACAGAGAAAAATATGTTCAAATGATTCAAAAGAGACGGACAAAAGTTGATACTACATCCAGCATAGTAGCACGGTCAGAATAAAATGATTGACAGCTGTTCTGAATGTGCAATGTGACATCACTAGCTTTACATCCAAACTTGGTACGTGACGTACAGAATGCACATGGCTTTGAGCAGAACTGTATATTCTATGTGTCCTGCTAATAAGGGTGTTGGTTGTTGTATACGTCAGACGTCGAGCTCTGTAATAACTCGCCTCCCGACGCGCTCAGAGACTGCATCTCTCTCTCCCTGCGGTCCAGCTCGGCAGCTTTTCTCTCCAGCTCCTCCTGTCTTCTCAATAACTCCGCCTGGGCTCGCACCGGATCCTACACACACACACAATCCAGTTATTAACACATGTACGTCTGTGATTCACACACATCTGAAGTCATTTTCAGTGAACAGCTGTCAGAATCAAGCACAAACACAATCACTCCGATACCAAACCTCGCTTTGCTTTGATCACACTGGGGAAGTCTCTTCATTTTTAATCTTCCAAGTCATTTGACACGTACACACAGAAAATGACAATTAGAAAACACATGATCTGAGTTGGCTTTTTCTACACTCACCTTTGAAAATGACTTCTGATTTGGACAAGACCCCGAAGGTAAGGAATGACGTTACAGTAGCAGTCAAATCTTTTGTCTGGATGGTAAAGTGAGAAATATTTGACTGTTCTGACAGCGAGGTTCTCGTTCAGCAGACTGAGCTGGTTGTAATGTAAATAATGTGTGGGTTGTGGGACTTTTGTGTGAGCTTGTGTGAGCACTGTTCAGTGTTTTGTAAATAGACAGAAAGTCAAACTTGGGAGTTTCTTTTAGTCCACGTCTAGTAGATTTGTGGTCGCCTGTACACTTGTGTATTCCTACAAGCTGAAAATACACACATGCTCGCACACATGTGCATTTGACATTTTATGGAAAATGAATGACATCACCTGTTTAAGGGTGTATACACATTCTTGTTCAAACAAAAGCTCTGGAATGAGAACCTCTTCAGATATCACCTGCCGCCGACTAGCAACAGCAGGGCTTTGACGTAAACTAAATGCAACTTCCTGGGAAAATACATCATCAGAGTAAGCACCTTACTGTTGCTATAGGTTTATACCTGGTAAAAAAAAGTGCATAAGGCAACCAATAAGTGCACGACCCCGTTCAGTCTTTTGGACAGGTGACTGACCAAAACTACAGACTTGAATCCCGTATCACTAATTTACAAGCACATTCTCTCCCGTTACAGCAGCGTCCCAGTTCTGACAGATTAGAATATTCAGAACGACTCATATCTGAGCCGTTGATGGAGGACTTATTTCTGGGTCATTCGAAGGGATCAGAAAGCCCAGAGTTCCCGGCTTTTCCCTAAAGGCTACATCACGTGACGCGCAGCAAGCCTTCTGTGGAGCCCCGAGGCTCGGACCCTCCCGGCACCCTACACGCTAAGATTAACGCCACAGAAACGGCGCCAAATAACAGCAGGTTCCTATTCGCCCTCTACCAAAATTTTGGATCACCTTGCGTCCTAACCCGAAGCGCCTGACGTCACCGTGGGAAGCCCGAGCGAGTGAGTCATCTGATACACACTCTGTGTGTGTGTGTGTGTGTGTGTGTGTGTGAAGCGAGGTGTCCCCTTCACCTCGAGGGCTGTTGAATTGCACATTATAACTGCACCCGTGAACAGATCGCATACGCTCTGGGGTCTTCTGGCCTGCCGGAGGGGTCCGTTGAGTTTTTGGGGAGTATTTCTCAAACCTATAGTTTGTTCATGTATTTGTTAACTAAGAAAGATTGTGAGTTTGGAGATGTCTAACTGTGTCTGTACCTGTGTTTGCTGAGGCTGGGTGTACGCTGGCGGCTCTTCGGTGGGCTTCATGATGGCCGGCTGTGTGTTAGTTGTAGGTGGGACTGATTTATGACCAGCGCCTTGTGGGACCTATAAACACCAAAACATCCATTTGAGATGTTGTTAACCAAAACCACACAGATTCGTGAATCACAACACCAGACACCCAGAATTCTGATTGACTGAATGAGTCATTGGATCATTTAGAA
This sequence comes from Triplophysa rosa, assembly GCF_024868665.1. Taxonomy (NCBI): domain Eukaryota; kingdom Metazoa; phylum Chordata; class Actinopteri; order Cypriniformes; family Nemacheilidae; genus Triplophysa; species Triplophysa rosa. Next base: position 20,515,007 of record NC_079908.1, on the reverse strand, counting down.
ATGCAGTCATTCGTATGCACACATTTCACAATCAAGAAAATAAAAGGATCTCTATATTTATGTGACTGTTGGGCAGAGGACGACCGAGGCTTCATGCTGTGGAGGTGTGGGATGTTCTGGGCATGCGAAACCAGACCGTAAATGTGTTTTTGTTTGCATTGTATGCTAGCTTAGTCTACCTTTCTCTTTTCTCTCTCTACATGTCTTAAGCTGTGTTTAGAAAAGCAATAATATGCTATATAAAGCATGTATACTTAAAGAAATACTTCACCCAAAAATGACAATTCTGTCATCATTTACTCACCTTCGAGTTGTTCCAAATCTGTATAAATGCCTTTGTTGTGATGAACACAGAGAAAGAAATTTGGAAGAATGCTTATAACCAGACAGATTTTGCCCCCCATTGACTCCCATAGTAGGAAAAATTACTTTTTTGTTCTGTTGAACACAAAAGAAGCCATTTTGAAGAATGTAGGACAACAAACAGTTCTGGGGCACATTTGGATGCCATTGTAATTTTTCCTACTATGGGAGTAAATGGGGGGCAAAATCAGTATGGTTATAAACATTCTTCCAAATATCTTTCTCTGTGTTCATCAGAACAAAGACATTTATACAGATTTAAAACTACTCGAAGGTGAGTAAATGATGACAGAATTTTCATTTTTGGCTGAAGTATCCCTTTAATGCACAAGGTAAATTTACATAGCTAAAACATAAAATTATATTTGCTAAAATGTGCAATAAATGGAATACAGTATTCCAGCTGTAGATAACAGTGTCTGTCAAATGCAACTGTTTGACTGGCTTTGATTTTCTGACACATAACGGGATTTAAAATGCTAAATGTAATTGCAAGGTGAGAAGCGGACATCAGTTTGAACATGTTCAAAGTAGTGCTGTCAAATCGGTTAATCGCAATAAATCGATTCCAAAATAAACGTTTGTGTTTATACAATATATGCGTGTGTATATTAACATGTATATATTAATGCTATATAACAAATACTTACATAAACCTATACAAAGCTAAGTAAGGGATAATGTACAGACGCTTCGCGTCGGGTCGTGATCATATTTCTGCGATAACAGCAGGCTGCTTGTACATTATACCGCTTATTACACAGCTACTTGCCACATGAGAAAAAAACTGGACATGAAATGTGAATTTGAAATATTTTTAGCTCAATTTGACCAAATGCAGACCTTCGGCGAGGAGAAGCCGTTTACTTTCGGTTTTAAGGTAATAAAATATGTTCAAATGGCACGAACAGGCAATTTGGTTCAATCAGTTGTAAATATAATGTCATATGTTATTAAAAGATATATGTATATTTAATTTGTCAAAAAAATCTGTCAAAATTATTCAAACGAACCTGCAAATGTTGTGACTGGCCAATCAGAATCAAGCATAATTCATTTAAATAACATTTACATTATGTATAAATAAATATATGTTACTCATATTTCTTAAATATACTCATGTATGTTTATTTATACATGCACATAAATATACAAATCACAATTCATCATTTGGACAGCACAAGTTCAAAGTAATAAAGTCACATGACAATGTAACAAACTACACTGAAACTTTAGTAACTAATACATACTACACAGTATGTAGTGCGCAGGATGCCTATAGTCTATTGGGAACACGTCTCCCTCTCAGCCTCTCTCTTCCTCTCTCTCAAGATTTTCAGCCTGTTCTAATTATTACTGTCCTTACAAAACCTTCACAACTGTTTGCTGACAAACTCCAGGACATCTGTGTGTTTCCAGCCTCTCATAAGGGTGTCGGGTGTGCATTCCCTCAGCAGTTGCATCATTCTGGGATTTCACTGCAAAAACCTGCATATTATTTACCAACCACCCACAAATTAGTCTAACAATGAGCTTTAACAGCACTAGCCCATCTGCCAGTATTTTCAGCGCAAACACACCTTAGACACATTATAGATTTCATTTAACATTATGCTAAAAAGCAGGTGGTAGTTTAAAGAATCTGCACATTTTCGGATGGATCATGGTAGCATTAATTCAACAAGACATCAAATAATGATCAATTGATGGATCCGATCCGGGCACACATCCAGACACACGCGGCGTGGTCCAGTGCACCTTCGGCATTCTAAAGAGCAGATTCAGTGGTCTGGACTGCAGTGCTGGAGTGATGCTGCACGGTCCCAGTAAAGCACGCCAGATTGCATCAGTCTGCTGCATTCTTACACAGAGACGGTCTGCAGGATTACCAACTGCGCCATGCAAATTGCAGTCAGCCCAGACTTTTGTGGGTGCAATTGCGCTGAAAACTGATTTGCATAATTCCTTTAGCTTAAACAATACAGACAGCAAAAATTCATTTAATTCTTAGTGTGCAGCCACTCACCGGCTTCGAGTCTGTGAAAGGGTTATACTCCTCCAAGCCAGGAGGGGCAGTCCGCGTTACTTGCGTCACGGACGGATCCTGCAGAAAAACAAAGAGACAACATTTAAATCTTTAGTTGTGTCCCAAATGACATACCATACACTATGCACTTAAACTACGCCCTATGCACTCAACCATCTAGTGCATGAATGTTAGAAGGGAAGTATCGTTCCAAATGGAATACTAAACGGTTTTATACTAACCGGAAGTATCGTCGGTTTCCCAGACGAGCGCAAATGACGTCAATCGCACGGCACAATGCGTGTGAATAAAAATCTATTTGTACATTGCACATTTAATGTCATTTTCATCTGTTTTGCCCAGCATGAACCGTTATCAATCTGCAGGAGAGTTTGGCTCGAGCAGCGTCAGATAGCCCCGCCTCCCTTCCGCTACGTTAGCGAAACTGCGACCATTGAGTGCGTGAAGTGTCCACAATTCCACACTTCATATTTTCGGTTAAAAAAGTGCATCATCCGGGTACTTAAAGAGCACTTCTTTTTCGAGAATTTTCAATGTGAACGCACTACTACTCCCACTATTTATGCCACAAAACGGCGTAGAACAGTGCATAAGTGCGCGATTTGGGACGCACCTTTTCTCGTTTAATACATCACAAAACGATATTTATCAAAACTGCTGATGTTAGGTCTGTTTGGGTACGGTTAATAAAATTACACTTATGTATCCATTTGCGAAAATGTTACTTTCATTCACCCTGAAGAATGAAAACGTGATTCACCTAAAAGAAGAAAGAATGAATCTTTTTTACAGACTTCACACAATGTGCTGCTTTACGACAACTTCCTCACATGCTTCTGATACAGGAGTGATTATCATAATTCATGTCACACAGATGTTGGTGAACACCAGAACGAGACAAACTCATTCACACGGCCAGCGTTGAGTCAGCATCAGACAACAGCGAAGATCCACAGACAGAAACCAAACACATGATGTCACGCTCTGTTGAGGAAATACTACAAATCCTGTCCTGTGTTTTCACAGCCTTTAACTGCAGAAGTATAAGAGCCAACCTGCAATTTTCTGCTGCTTGATTCCAGTCATTTTCCCAAAGCTGAAGCTATAAATAGATGAAGGGGAGAGATTCAAACACGAGGAGATATCAGAGGAGGAAAGAGAGTGTTCAGAATACCACACCAGCATTACTTGTGTACTATTTCAGTATGTACACTGCGTCTCCCACAATGCATCACGCTAAAACAAACAGAAAGTGATATCAACTGTAATTTGACATTGTTTTTATTTTGAATATGATAGTTGCCCCTGCCAAATTAAATGAAAAAAGAAGACACGTTTTGGTCACTATCAACTGGTTTTCACTCCATAAAGTCTGTATGCTGGGACACAGAGAAGCAGTGAAAAAACTACCGCTATAATAGAGATGACAACACAATGGCAAGGGTCGCATCTGTTGTCTCAACCTTGGCTTGTATCTTGTGTAAACACAAATTACCTTTCGGTCAGCCTTATGAAAGGAAAAGAAAAAAATCTGAGATCAGATCTGAGTTTCAGAAGAGATGTCAACAACGTCTCAAAAACCTCGAAATATTTTCATGTTTTATTCTATGACATAAACACACCAGTTATAATCCGCTTGTGATTATTTTAAAGCCTTATTGTGTCTTAAAAACGGCGGTTGCTAACAAGTTGCTAAAAGCGACTACTTCCTTTGGCGGGGACGTTAGACGTCATCGCGCATATAAAGCTCACAAATAATGCAACATGGGCACAAATCTCCTAAACCGCAGATGCGGATTCATTCACGGAGTAATTACTAACCAGGGAAGACATTTTTAATAAAGTTTGAAAGAGTTGCGGAGGCTTGGTGGTGGTGACGTTGATATCGAGCGACCTTAAGTGTAGTCTGTTGATAGCATCGTGTTAGCTTTTTACTTCTGACGATTGTATTTCGGCTTCAAAAGTAACAAATGTGGTAATTTGTAAAGATTATCTTGACAGACAAAACGTATAAACATCATAAACCTTTGTTAATCACAGAGCTTATTTTATGCAATCTTCCAAAAGTCGATGGGAAAAATGCATAGGCTTTCAGTCAAGGGAACCAGAACGGCGCTCACTTCCGGGTTAGCCTAGAAAAACATGTCATCTCTGAGGTACTGGATTCTGCTAAATCTAAACTATAAAAGAGAAACTTCTGAGCAATAACATTTTTTTCTGGAGACCAATCAGATCTTATTAGAGTGAATACATGATTTCCCATTTAATGTGCAATATAAGGTACAGTAGTCATTGGACAGTCGGCTGTGGGTGGGCGTGGCATCTCAGAGCTTCGACTGCTGACCTAAAAGTGACATCATAACACAACAATGTAACACGTTACTGAAAGAATGTTGTACACATACTACTAAAAGACATCTGTGTGTAGACAGCATAAAAAAAGAGTTTTATATTCCCTCAATGAGTAAATGACAAATTCCATGTTAGCTAAAACACACACACTAACTCAATCCCTTGTTTCCATAGCAGCCCCAGAAAGCGGCGCTCTGGTCCTGAGGCGGATCCGTTTCAAACCAACTGCCAGGGTTCCAGAGCCATGAATAATTCACTCAAACACTGAATGTTTTATGAGATAATCACACACATACAAATGTGATGCGTGAGGAAGCCATTGTCTCTGACTGTTTTCAGTCATCTGTATGTATAGAAATCTGTCAAACACAACACGAAACACTATTGTCTGATGTCACACCCTAGCATCTCCCGATCATCATCAGGCGTGAATGACACGTCTTTACTGACTCAAACATCAACTAAAGCAACAAACTTTTCTCGAGCGTCAGTCTCATTGCATTTGTATTCGGTGACCTGATTCTAAAGCAGGAACCCCAGCAGCGTGTCAGCGAGTTTGACCTCCTTCGTCTGTGTATTCCTACACAACTCGAGATCATTTCAGAATGTACATGTAGAGAGACCAGACTCAGATACACAGAAATCAAATATCACAAACTCCAGCCTTATTTTAGACAGAAACAAGATTACGGTTGAACATAGCCGAGATGAAAACAGCAGAAATCAGATCAACCCTGAAATTACTGCTCCAACTCTTCAGAGCAAAGGCAAAACAAAGCTGCGACACAATGGAGAGGATTCTCTAAATACAGGTTTATTAGTCTCTGTGTCACTTTTATCTTTTGGCATCTCAATGCATCTATTTCTGAGAGTATGCACTTTAATAAACACACGAGTTTGAGTTTGCAGTAAAGGCCTATGTGTGTGAGAAGAAGAGAGTCTGGAATGCGCGCCGCGAGCGGCTGGATGACTGATGTTCCTCGCTGTTGTCGCGTCGGTCACAGCTCAGCTCATCATTGACAAGTTTACAGACACAGAGCAGAGGTGATCGCACAGTGACGAATTTTCTGACGAATACTGTCAGTTCAAAATAATAAATCCATATAGACCTGATTTCAAAGCCGCAATGCAAAGCTCCGATGTGGGAGCAATAAGGCTTACATCCGAATGAGAGCATGCATGAACGAGCCATTCGATTTTGTTTTTCCGTTTTCTATAGTTTACTCAAAATATAAATTATTCTAACATAGTTTATTTACCCTTATGTTCTTGAAAACCTGTATATGACTCTTCAGTTAAACGCAAAAGATATTTTGAGAAATGATGAAGGGATTTGATGAGAAATTCTTTCTTATTCTCTATTAACAAAATCAACAATGAATGTCCTGGTAACATGTAAGATGGATCTAGTACAACATAAAACTATAGGATGCAAAATATCGCCTGCTTATCGTTAAAAATAGTAAAATCCCAGAATTGTTTTGCCAATGTCGCACACTCCTTTACGACTGACCTGTGTGTGAAAAGAAACTGAATTTATACCAATAATACCAGTGTGGATAATCTGAGCAACATCTGAAAGAAACTTCATGAGGGAGTAGGGCTGGGCGATGTGACGATGTTATCGTATATCGCCGATGTCTCGCAAATATCCCGATGTCGATAAAACAACGACAATTATGTAAGGAATAATTGAGACAGGGCCGTTCAATTATCGAAAGTTAATGCACACCCCGAGGTGGTAATGCGGCTCAGCGACGCGAAGCGGAGTGGCCGGTTACACCTCGGTGTGCATAACTGATTAACGGAGTCAATTATTCCGCTTATACCACGGTAACACAATGCCGTACCACAAGACGTTGTTACGATGTTTTATCTCAAGACATTTGTATGGTATTTGTCCCGGAATGCACTTGCTGGTAGGACTAATTTCTTACGCATCTCATCTGAAGACGTTGCTTGAGCTGCATATGCAGTTTTCCGAGAGCGAGAGAAGAAGAATGCACGCAACGCGTTTGCTTCACTGAGAGTGAAAAGTCAAGTATCTATATTTGATTTGTTTTCGTCGTATTTAACACCCCTGTCGTATAAGAAAAGTATTAAGAGAAAAAGAGTGACTCGGAGGTTTCTGCGCCAGCTGCGGTTCTCGCAGTGGCCATACAAAGCTTCCTGCTGTGTGTTTTGAAGTCCCGTTTACCCATTCCACAGACGAATTTAACATGTTGTTTTTGTTATTTTTGTGCTTCGTGTTTTATCTTTAACCCGACTGATTGTGTCATGTAGTTTGCCGTTACCTTTGATATATGCTTTAGTTTTTCATCTGAACAGTCCTGTACAGTGCTCTCGCCATTGTTGTTCAAAGTATGCTGTCCATAAAATTAATAGTTATTTCTTCTCAGACAATGGAATTTGCCTGTCACTTTGTCTGTTGTTAGATACATATTCACTGGCGGACAGTAGGCTAAACTTGGCGAAGTGTATGGAACTGTAATGCGGTCAGCAGACCTGGAACACCTTCATAGGTGTGCTTTACCTGAAATAATGCATCACCCTCGAACGTTCGTCAGCCAATCAGAATGAAGCATTCAACAGCCCCGAAACGGCTATAACAGACGATAATCGATAATAATGGAAAATACGTGTTATATAACATTTCATGCGATGTAGGTTTAGCGTGAACGTTCATGTTCATATGCCCAGGCAGTCAGTAACAGTGACAGAATTTTGGAAAGCTGTTTTGTTGGTCAGTTGAAGTGCTGCTGTTTTCTGCCGGTCGCTGGACAGATAGACCAAGAGAAAGACGAGCTCGTCGGCAAACAAAACCTCACGCTCTGCGGGGCTGTAACCGAAACATTTTTCTACTGCATAAAAGCTATGGTTTATCTACGCGCTTTACCTGATGAAAGAAGTCACTGCAACACTGGTTTTGCATCGTGGCACGCCTGTTGTGTGGTGTGTGTGTGTTCATGTTTGTATATCCCGGTGGGGACCTAAACCTGAATACACACCAACACATGGGGACTCGTGTCACCGTGGGGACCAAAATTGAGGTCCCCAGGGGCAAAAAAGCTAATAAATTGTACAGAACAATATTTTTTACAAATCTAAAAATGCAAAAAGTGTTCTATGATCTTTAGGTTTAGGGATAGGGTTAGGGATAGGGGATAGAATATACAGTTTGTACAGTATAAAAACATTACGCCTATGGACTGTCCCCACGGGGATAGTCAACCAAAGCCTGTGTGTGTGTGTGTGTGTGTGTGTGTGTGTGTGTGTGCATGCGTGCATGTTTGTTTTGCGGGTCCGGAACGAATTCCCTCCCGGTCCGTATCCGCAGATTGATTGTCTGCGCAACGTTGCATGAAGTCAAACACACCTGATATTATCGGACATCGCGAAGTCGGTTATCGATCTTTTTTTTAAACACATCGCCCAGCCCTATGAGGGAGTATGACGAAACTCTCATTCAGTGAAACCTCTCTCTGAATGAGTCCCGTGACAACAAACTTCCAGCACTGATGATGACGAATAAGTCAGATGACTAAACTCAAATGACTGAACTGAGTCATCACTTCCTCAACACACACACACACACAGTGACAGGTTCTCCTTTCTCACATCATTATAGGTTTGACATCACTTCTTTTGCTCTCCTGTCCCCAGCAGCAAAACGGATCAAACGCTTTTGAGGGAAGACGTATTTAGACTCGGGATGCACCGATGTATCGGCCACCTATATTGGATTAATTTAACACCATCGGCATATCGGCAATAGCATGAAAAAGGCTGATGGTTTATTAATTAACTGCATGGAGGCAATGAGTTGCATGTCTGAATAATCCAACGTTTTCGCTGAGCAAAATAATGAAATAGCAACAGCACAGACTTGTTAAGTTTACTATGAAGTTTATTAAAGAAATGTCAAATATGAGTTAATGTTGTTAATAAAATGAATATTGGATAGCAAAAAATCACCTTTGAAGGTTGTCATGTTGTCTGTTTGTCTAACTTGTGCCTCTCTTCAAATGTTAAATGAAAAGTTCATCTCAAAATCAAAATTGTGTTCATTTTTACTCACCCACATGACGTTCAACAGGTTTTAAGTAGGAATGTACCGATACCACTTTTTCCTTTATCGATCCGATTCCGATACCTGAATTCTGAGTATCGGCCGACACCGATCCTGATTCGATACTAGCACTGTTTTTCTTGATCAACGTAGAATTGCATATACTTTTATCTTTAATTGCCAGAGGTGGATAGTACTTAAGCATTTTTACTTTCAAGTACATTTTAAAATATCTGTACTTTATCAGATTGTTTTTACTTTGGAAAAAAAATACTTCCCTACATTATAAAGCGCATCATACTTTTTACTCCACTACATTTCATAAATAGATGTTGTTTTTAACCTTTTACTCCTTGTGTACATTCAAATCTACCACTTTCTTTTACTTAAGTATTTTTACTCTTAAAAGTAGAAAAGTAGGATTTTTTAAATGTAATTAAGTACTGTATTAAAGGTAAAAAATATATACAAATGTATTTATATATTCTACTGGAGTAAGATATATGCTTTACAATGTGGTCTCATAAAGTACAGATACTTAAAAAATGTTTAACAAATAAATCTCTGTTTATTGCACAAAACTATCACAGTATAAAAGTCTCCATTGCAGAGTGGAACAGACGCTCGCTCATTCGCATCCTGGACACAGAATGATGCGCTTAATGCACCCGCTTCAATCACGAGCATCCCGAACGCATAATGATGCATCTTGATGACGATCCTTCTGATGTCGCGGGGATCTTTGCTCCCCATGTTCAAAACGGTTATAACACAAAGAGAAGAGATATGTTACGTGTTTAACACATAGTGCATTGCATCCATCCAACAGTTAAAAAAAAAAGAGTTATTGTGTATGAATGACGCACTACATAGACTGCTTCCAGCTAGTGCATTAATCTAATACACTCAGCGAGTACTGTCTCTGGCAAAATGCATTTTAAATAAAACCATAGACTATTATCTAGTGATTGTGAAGAATAATGAAAACATTGAAACGAGTAACGTCCTGACTTGTTACCGGACACATGCATGCTGGATGGAGATTGACAGATGACAGCACCAGCGGAGGTCAGAGTTTCTTAATTATGCTATATTGGTTTATTCCTTGCATAACGCTATCGAAATACATGACGTGGAACACAACTTTTACGGTGGTTTCCTGATAGTCCTTTTTGAAGCTTAGAGTAACATCCAAGGGTAAAGCAAAGGATTGGATTTGAATGGAACCCGTCAGTCCGATACCCGATCCAGCAAAAAATACCCGTATCGGCCCCAATTCCGATCAGGAGTATCGGATCGGTGCATCCCTAGTTTTAAGACCTCCCGGCGTCATCGGAACACAATAAAGATATTTTAGGTGACATACCAGAGATGTCCAGGCCTCCTCATAGACATCATGGTTATTCTGTAGTTGTTGTCAAGGTTCAGAAAATTACTTAAGACATCGTTAAACTGGTCCATCCGCTCATAGTGGCTCAATGTAATTTTTTATATTTTTAATAATACAATTTAATATTCTCCTCTGTCTTGTCAGTCTACAGTGCACGTTCACGAGAGCATTCGGTGGGGGCAGACGCCGGCGTTCTGACTGACAACCCGGAAGCGCAACTCTGTGTTTACAAGCAGACGCACGTTGTATATAAGCTGATCTTCCCAAAATGTCTGATGATTTCGATATTGAGGAAGACTCTCGGGAACACGCACCATAGACTGACAAAACAGAGGAGAATATATCGATTAAAGTCGTTATTTTGCTTTTCGCACATAAAATTTGTCATTGTCAATTTGTCATTGTCAATTTGTATTGTCATTGTGTTGAATGTCTGTACTAGAAGCTTCCAACACCAAAGAAAATTCCTTGTGTGTGCAAGCACACTTGGCAATAAAGCTCTTCTGATTCTGATTCTGATTCTGATAAAGTATCGTCGTCGCTTCAAAAAAATTCAATTGAGCCACTATGAGTGGATGGACCAATTTAACGATGTCTTTAGTACTTTTCTGAACCTTGACCACAACTATAACCATGATGTCTATGAGAAGGCCTGGAAATCTCTGGGATGTAGCCAAAAAAAATCTTTATTTGTGTTCCGAAGATGCCGGGAGGTCTTAAAACACGTTGAAAGTCATGTGGGTGAGTAAAAAATAATACAATTTTGATTTTGAGGTGAACTTTTCCTTTAAATGGATCCAATTCATGTTCAGTAAAATTTATTTAATGCAGAAAAAAACTAGCTAGCATTGTAAAGTACTATGCAATTGACCAATATCGGTATCGGACGATAGTTGTTTGTTAAAATCGGTATCGGCCAAAAAATCCTATCGGTGCATCCCTAATTTAGACAGCCTAAGTTTGACACATTTTGTGTCTACACAAACATATGCAAGCACACACCCACACAGGTTTTACAAGACCGCTTTTAAACAGTTGTCGCATTATGAAATCATTATAATAAACTCAAACTGCACCGTCAGGACCAATTCATGATACACATGTGGGTCTTTCTCTCTCTCTCTCTCTCTCTCTCTGCAACTCTGCAATTCTGCAACATCCTGCAGCACGCCTACTTGTTGCTGAAACTACATCAGTTAAGACAGGTTCAGCACGCCACTCGTTGTTTCTAGGTTACATACAGGATCAAGACTGTTTACTTTGTTTTTTGGAAACTGCTTATGAGGGTAAAGTCAACATTCAACTTAATGATTAGCAAACAGCACTCTGGAGGATGAGACATTCAGGGGAGCATGAACTAATGTCAACACTTTTCAAAAGATCATTTATTATAAAAATGGAACTGCACGTGTTTTACACACTGTTTTTATTAAACAAATGAATCAAACTAAGAGCTCCAGAAGTCAAATCTGATTGGATGAGGCTTATTCACACATCAGTTGAATCATACAATATTACAATGTGCCAGGTTTTAGGAATGATCATTACATTGTTTTAACAATAAGGTCTGAGAGTGTAAGATACATACGTAGTAGCTGTTGAACAGGCGTTTCACATCATAGCGGTTACTGTAGTATTTAGTATTTACTGTATTTAATATGACTGCAATGGTGTAATGTGACTGCAATGGTGTATCGACCAATAAGCATCAAGTACCAGAACAAACCATTTCATTTTATGAAAAACAACTTTTATTAGAGGGGTACCGCTACATTACAAAACAAAAATTTTACAAAACAATACAAAAAACTTTTTTTTACAAACTATTTAATCCTTTGGTAAAGCTGCAAACATGTGACCTGTGTCAACATCCATAATGTTTTAATGCTTTGTTTTTTATTTTGTGCTTGCTTTTACTGTTTTAAGAATTTATCTTTTAAGGTTTACCTTTCTCTATTGTAATTTTGTTTTATTTTTCAGTGACAGGCCAATTCAATTTTTATTAATTTAAATACATCAGGCTAAATTAAACATTGATTGTTGTAAAATTTAGAATAAGCTGTGAGTTTTTTGAATATTGTTACGTTTCTGGAAATAAATGCTAATTTAAATATAAGTTTTTTAATATGTTTAAGATCCTGTGATACGTATTGTGAACCCTGTGTCTTGAATTGTGTTAAATTGTGAGCCAAATATATTATTGATTACACCCCTAAAAATAATTTCAAAAATAACACTGTAAAAAAAACAATTAGGCCTTAGTCCCAAGCAGTTTCAAATGAACACAACGCTGTCTACCATAATGCTGATGTAGACCTATATATCAGACAAATTTCACTGCAACATGAGGTTTGGGTGGCAGGTCAAGCCAAGCGAAATAAAACCAAGACTGAGACCGTCTATACACCCTAAACAACAGCATCAGAAACTCAATGAAATCAAGAGACAGCATGAATTATTAAGACGTGTCGCTACAGTCGGTCAGCTACAGGACTGCACTCGTGTTAAGTTACCACGGCAACTCCGTGACGGACCGCATACCATTACTGCTAATCGCTTCTGACCAGCTGAAGTCAATGACGACTTCCAAGACAAGCCAGAAAACGTAAAGACAAATGACTTTCTGTGTGTGTGCGTAACAGCAGCAAATAAGATCTGAGTTTGCGTGGGTGGTTTGATGTTGACCACTGGACATGAGAGGGAGGGAGGGAGGGAGAGGGAAGGAGGGAGAGGGAGAGGGAGAGGGCGTAGGAACGCGAGGAGGGGGTGAGAGGGAGAAGAGGGGGAGAGGGGGAGGACGAGGAGAGGGACGGGTGAGAGGAGGGGAGAGGGAGGGGAGGGAGGTGAGAGGAGGGGGGGAGGGAGGGAGAGGAGAGGGGAGAGAGGGGAGAGGGGAGGCGTGAGAGGTGGGGATGAGGGGGAGGGAGGAGAGGTGAGGGAGGGGAGAGGGAGGGGGCGGGGGAGAGGGAGGGAGGGAGGGAGGGAGGGAGGGTGAACAAATGCAAAAAAAAGAGGTCCAAATGATCATGTCCTATTCGACAGATCAAAGGCCACAATCTGCTGTTCATAAATTAGCATTTGTCCACACAAATCGAAAGCTGGTAAGATTGCACCTGTGTGCTTCTTCTACACCTGTAATGTCAAACACACACAGTCACATCTACATCTCCCCAGAGAACAGGCAAACAATAACAGAGAGAACCCCAAGGCATATGGCATTTGTGTATAACTGACTTACAAAGAAGTGTCTTTTCTACAAACAAATCACCAGATCTGGTGTATTATGTACGGACAACAAATGTTTGGATCACCCGCTGCAATCTAAAACATGCAAGAACTACAAGATAAAAATACAAAATAAAACAGGCGGTCAGGGATCTTATTCCCTCGGCTGACCGGAGCTCACATACACACATACAAGGATATCACCTATCAAAACACATCATCTGTTTTTCCAAGTCTTCACAGCAGAAGTACAAACCTCAGAACAGAGATTACTGACCCTAAACACCCCCATCAAACCCCATACATAATGAAAACATTACCCATCTGATTATAAATTACTGTTAAAATGACTACAAATCCCCCAAAATAAAGTCAAGCACAAAATGTCACATAGTCAATGAAATATAACATACAGAACCAAGCCCGTGTTTAAAGCTCCCATCATCTCTACATCACTAGAATAAAACTAAAGAGATCTGTTGATATGGATAAATGTGAGGAAAATACGCGTATTTAGAGTGAATTCAAGCTGCTTTTGTCTGGATTGTCTGACCAGAACCCCAGAAATGGACCAGAACCGTCAGAATCACGATGATGACAATAATAACACAACCCTAATCATTACTAAAGACTTTATCATTGCATACTGACACAAAACTGAAGGAAGGTAAATATGTTTATGTAAAAAAAATCAATTTTCAGCATAATAAATGTATCGACTAATCAAAATGACAAGAAAATTGATTGACATGACTGGAGTAACATAAGAAACTAGAGAACAAAATACAGCAATAAAACATGTTTATTTGAATTTACCTGAAACGGGTTGCTAAAGTCCGGGTACGCGAAGGGGTTACTGTCAAAATCCGACATTTTATCGGTTTATTTGGACCGTTTTCAGAGTGAAATCAGACGCTGGATTGACGGTGATCTGTGAGAACGCAGCAGCAGTAGCTCGACTCGGATCCGCAACCGCAAAATGGCAGAACCGGAAATGACGTGAGGTAGCAGTAGTCCGTTAGAAAATATTACATTTTTTAATTCTTGTTATTCCATCCTCAGTATTATTTATTTATGTTAATTTTACTCTGCTTTATCTTATTATACTAAATTTCAGTGAACACAATGTTATTTACCGATGTTTTAGTTTTTGTGCTTACCATGCAGAGAACACAGACATACATGAACCACGTAATATGTGTAATTTATTTTATTTTATATATGTATATTGTATCCTAGTACATTTGTATGTTTTTATGTTAGCTTAGATAACAAGAAAACACCTATAAAGAACAACAAACGTTAGGATGATATAAATATAGAGATTGCTGACCTCTAGAGGGAATACATGATCATTACAAAATAAACTTGTCATCGTTGTCTTGATATTCTGACAGAAATTTAGCACTTCATATAAATATGGCAGTAGGTTGGCTATATTTATTTTAAACGTGCTTCACCGCTGATTTCTGAGGTGAAAATATCTGAAATGTGTTTTCTCTTCTGTAGCTTTCAACATGCGTGCACTGATAGTTTTAAGCAGGCGGATATTTTTAACATGAAGAAGATATTTAAGAGTAAAGGCCACAAATAGAAACGTTATGCTTTATGCACATAATACATAACATGCATTTTATATTGTGAAAATAAAAAATGCAGCTAGTTTATTTAAGGACACTGAGTATCAGGAGGTCCCAAACATATTTAATTATTAAAAGTTGAACAAACTTTGTCGTCCCATATGTGTTGATGTGTGATGGAAGAAAAGACCCGTGTTCTTGTGACCCCCTGCAGTGAATGTATATTTTGTTAACGTCTTATACAGTATATGCCATTTATATCTTATTAAAATAATTGTTTTAAAGTCCTGAAGTCTTGAGATGCATGAAAGAAAAAGAAAATGCAAATAAAAAAGATAAAAGAATGCAATATAGAAAATAGTGAAAAGAGCAAGAACACAAATATTGGCCTTTGAATGTAAAGAAAAGTAAATTCTCACCTAATAATGACACAATGTGATTATAGTAAAACAAATATTAATTTGCCATAAAATATTGATAGCATATAAATAAAATGCTTTTAACGTGCTTGCTATGAACCAAACACTACCATGTAAATGCAAAATGTGCACTGCAAAGTGACTTCATTTGATTAGTTATAAATGATCTTCGTGACGTCAGAACGTGAAACCGTTTGATTCGGTTTGCGGAAGTCGCTTCATTATCTCACTGAGCTGGATTAAAACAGTACAGATTTAGATTAGGTTTCAGGCTGCACGATGCGGTTGAGATGTTGGCTGTTGTTTGCTGTGTGTGTTTCGGGGTGTTTGTCGGTAACGGCGGGAATCGAGCCCATCAGCACCAGCATTGCTGTCGGGATGGCAGCTGCTATCACCGGTTTTCTGGCCAGCTATCAAAACGCGTTTTATTACTTTCACGAATGCTGCAGACCGGAGTGGATCTCGTACAACAAAACAGGTTTGTACGGAGTCTTTTATATTTGCTTTTTGGGTACACAACTCTGGTTGTGTTTCATTTTGTAGTGTCTGGGTCTGTGACATGCTAACCTAACGTTACTAAATTCAAAATTATTCACATTAATGGGTTTGCTACAGTAACGTTAAGTGGTGTAACTAATTCGATTACTACAGAAACTAAATATTTTCCTAAGGGTAGTTTTGGAGGTTTTCATATCGTTAAACGATATTTAAATATAGGCTGTAATAAAATAATATAACAAAATACTGCAACAATGTAAGATAGTTGAACTTAGCGCACCGCGCATGCGCCTGTGTGCGCGTCGCAGCCAATTGACGTCACGTAATCAGGAAGTGGAGGTTGTGAGTTGGAGTCTCGATGTTTTTTTGTTTTGCGATTAAAAAATTATCGATGACTTAGTTATTAAAATGAAAGAAAATCGTTCTCGTACATACATCACCCTGCTGCAGTGTATCCTGATCTCAGGGACGGTCGTGAGGGCGATAGAGCCCGTGTCCACATCACTGCTGGTGGGCGCAGGGGCTGTAGCATTGGGCAAAACTATCTATCGGTATTTATTTGAGGCGTGCGACGATAAATGGGTTCACTTTAATGCAACAGGTAATGTGGGTTTGATCAGGCCTTGCAGAACAATTTGTTGTGGTCAAGGTTTGCTTTATAGGAACATGCTTTTGTGTGTAATTTCTTGTGAACAACTGCTCAAAATGCGAAAATCACACTCAGAATTGTGCTTTTATCATAATAGGTTTATTGTTTCATTTTTGATGTAAGGAATAATAATATTAAATCTTGATTTGATCAGACTGTCATCTAGACCTGTCTCTGAAGTTGGTTGTGGTACTATTACTAGTGTATTTGATTTTAGTTTGTTGAATAATGAGACCGCATGTTTGTTCATTTTAGTATTTTTTTCATTGTAATAAAAAAATTGTCTC
The DNA here is from genome assembly GCF_024868665.1 of Triplophysa rosa. Taxonomy (NCBI): domain Eukaryota; kingdom Metazoa; phylum Chordata; class Actinopteri; order Cypriniformes; family Nemacheilidae; genus Triplophysa; species Triplophysa rosa. The sequence continues at coordinate 20,498,128 of NC_079908.1, read as the reverse complement.
TTGTCCAAATACATTATCTCATTTCACAAACCGTTAGAATCACCACCAATGTGTCATTTCTGTGTTGGCACGTTCTGTAGATGAGGTTCTGAAGATGGGACAGTTTTCAATCTGTCGGTCTGTTCTCTTGTCCACAGGGCTGAAGCATGACCTCAACACAAAGTTGTTCGGGCAGCACGTCGCCTCTCAGGTCATCATGAAAGCCGTCACAGGCTTCATGAGCAATGAGAACCCAAAGAAGCCGCTGGTTCTGTCCCTCCATGGCTGGACCGGTACTGGGAAGAACTTTGTGAGCCAGCTCATAGCAGAAAATATTTACCAGAAAGGAATGTCCAGCGGTTTCTTTCATCTGTTTACAGCCACGGCACATTTTCCTCATGAGAAGCACATAGAAACATACAAAGTAACGTCTTCACACACACAGAAATTTTATTCTTTGTTTTGTTAAATAAATAAAAAAAGAGTGAAGGTTATGATTGAAATATAACACATGAAATGTAATGCATTCAACATGGAATGTTTAATTTAATAAATACATGATTTAAGTCCAAATTAGCTCGTTTTGATGCATTGTATAATTTAGTTGAAATTTCATAGCAAATTGTCATCAAAACATATCGTTTCCATTGAGTGTCAAATCATATCTCTGTTGTGTGCGCAGACGCAGTTGCAGGAGTGGATAAGGGGAAATGTGTCCATCTGCGCACGCTCAATGTTTATCTTTGACGAAATGGATAAAATGCATCCCGGCCTGATCGACAGTATTAAACCGTATCTGGATTTCTATGACAACCTGAATGGAGTGTCGTACAGACAGGCTATCTTCATCTTCCTCAGGTTAGTGTCATTCTCAAGCTAGTAGTCATAGGGTCATGGCCCCAGGAAACACGTGCAAATAAAAACTGAAGTGCACTACTTCAAACTGCTATGAAAGATTTATCTGGATTAGATTTGGTCTTGTACCTTACTGAGCTACACCTGCTTATCTATAGTTTTGTTGTCTTGTGTTTCTGTAGCAATGCCGGGGGAGAGAACATCGTTCAGGTGGCTCTGAATTTCTGGAAGGACGGAAGAGAACGTGAGGAGATCAAGTTAAAGGATCTTGAGACGGCTCTGTCACTGTCAGTCTTCAACAACAGAAACAGTACGTCACCCGTCTCCTCCTCGATATCCAAACAATGTTATATTTAAAGATTACTCTACTGTATGAAAGCATCATTGGCGCATTAAACAATCGTTCTAGTCCTGAATGCTGATTGGTCAATTCTGCATGTGTTGCACATCAGCTTTATGTCATGGACACCTCATGGAATTTGCCCGATAAAATATGATTTCGTTTTAAATTTGTGTTTCTAATTATTTGTCAGTAACCACTTTATAACTACAGAATGTTTGTTCTCCCTTTCTCTGTAGGTGGTTTCTGGCACACGAGTTTGATCGATAAGAACTTGGTTGATTTCTTCGTGCCGTTCCTCCCGTTGGAATACAGGCACATTGTCCAGTGCGGTTTGGCCGAGATGGCAGCGAAGGGTCACGACCCTGTTAAAGAAGTCGTTGAACAGATGGCTCACGAACTCAACTACTTCCCCAAAGAAGAACGCGTGTTCTCCATGCAGGGCTGCAAAGTCATCTCCAGCAGACTGGACTTCTATATTTAACAGAACGAGAGAGTGAAAACAAAGCATTCAAAACTGCACGATTATCCACTGTGTGATTTCTTGTGTGGAACTGCCACGCTCTCTAAAGACTGATGATGAAAACAGAGGGACATTTTTTACTCAATCCGAGTGTTCTCTTAAGGATCTGTTTTATTAATTCCAGATCTTGAAGGTTATGTCCTTGTTTTCGAGGATGTATTTGGTTGAAATGATGCGAGTTGCAGACAGAGGAAGCTTTTTAAATGACTTTGCACATTGTGGATCTCACAAAGACACTGGCCGTCAGCGATTTTATGAAAATTAATTATCATGTGGGGAAAAACATTAATTTGCCTTTATCTTGAAATGTCAGTTATACAGATTCATTTCTTACTTAAAAAAAAAGATTTTCATTGAATGTTCTTAGTTTAGATTAACTTGTTTTTTTTTAATGTGGAGTCACAAATCAAAGTGCCTGTTTAACATACATCAACAGTACAAGCACACTCGATTGCTGATAAACATGTCACAGTGTTCATTTACAGACAGTCTTGTTTATTGATCTTCTGCGTTTGGGTTTATTGTATAAGGTGTATGAAAGATTTGTCTTATTTTTGAGATCCACCAAGATAAAATGACAACATTACAGATTGATTTTGAAAAAGCTTTGACTCAAACAGACTTTATTTTATTAGTCTAATTGGGCTCATATTGCAGACAGGCCTGTAAAATTCCTTTATCTCTTTGCTCCTGTTTAGCGATCAAACACTCACTTTAACATGTTATGCGGACACACTTGGAACTACAGACCTGTTTGACACATTGTACACACACATACTCAGTTAAAAGGTGTTTTTTCAGTGAATGATTAACACTTATAACATCTGTAAAAGATTACTTCTAAAAAATACCTTATAAGCACTATTGTCATGTCTTGGTTTTCTTGAAAGGAATTATAATGCTTATACCGGGGTATATGAACAAAGTAACAATAGTGTTATTAAATCAAAAGGGTATCACTACCACGGTACTGCCACATTTCTCTTTCAAAACCTGAAGTAAATTAAACTGAAGCAGAAATAGGGAAAACTCAATGATAATTTTATTTGAAAATAAACAGCACTTTATTTGTGATCCACATGTTCTTGCAAGCGTTGGGTCCAGATGCAAAGAAGAAACTTCATGATCTCCGAATCATATCCTTTGACAGGATTTTATGTTTTTTAAGATGACAGTTTTCCAGAGAAGAGCTGATCCCAGCTGTACTCGGAGGCACAGTTCGATTTTAAACATCTCTGGTTTCCTTATACCAACAACACAGCGTTAATGCAACCATCATTTTCCGGGTTATTCGTCACCTGGGCATATTTACCTAAAATAGATGATATTGCATGAGAAAAGCATTCAGAAACAAGAAATACTAAAAAAAAAAGTTATTCAATCAATGTGCCAATCAAACACTCACCCCAAATGACTTTCCCGCCCTGTGTGACCAATCCGAGCTCGCTTACGTTGACCTCGATGACTGTTCCCTTGGTGATGACCCCCAGTGTGGTGTAGAGTGAGGAAGAGGGGTTCTTCTTCACCCCCAGGATGGGCAAACAGAACGTCGCCTTTAGCTCAGGATGAGTGACATGGGCTTTCTTAAACCTCAGACCCTGTACACAAGTTCAATTACAACTCGTTTAATATTTACACAAAATAAAAGTGTATATGAAGTACATTTAAGATAATATAGAGATATATAATTAATATAATTGTTAACCAACATCTTACCATAGGTCTGATGAAACGTTCATATTTGGGAGGTTTGCGTGTGAAACCGTCTCCCACGAAACAGACTTTGGTTACCATTCTCTTCCAGGCTTTCTTTTGTCTCTTTCCTGTGCGGATGACTTTCAGGACTTCTGTCTCACCCTGAGCTCGGACCTTCGGGAGAGGAACCTCCCACTTACCCTAAAAAAACAATAAACCTTGTATTTAGTGTGGGGAGTTAACCGACAGACAATTTAAAGCAATTTAGAAGCAACTGATTTTATTCAATGTATTTTTAAACGGATCAGGACATTTATCTAGAAAAATATGTTTATTAAGGAGAAATTGATTGAATTGTGAAATCTGTTCATTTCATAAGTTACTTTTAACAATCAAATTATTCAACAATAAAACTATTAAAAATTACTTGTTAATAAATACTTGAATCATTTGACATCTTTCATGCGTTTCGATACTTACAGCCTTCTCTTTCCTCTTCTGTTTAATCATGTTTGAGAGAACTTTGGCGCGTGATTGGCCCTCTCTGTCCAGCAGGTAAGCTGGCACTGCTCCCTCTGGTGTTTTCTCATCATCTTTCTGTTTGCTCTTCCTCTGTTCATGCATCTTAATCCTGAAACACCACAATAAACAAACACGTTTTACACAACCAATTTTTAACAATTATGAGTTTTCATATTTTATCCAAATGTAAGCTCATATGTCAGGGATGGAAGGCTGAGTTGCTAAGGATCATTTCCATGGCAACTTTAACAAATGTCTGTTTCTATAGCAACAGGTGCACTCACGTCTTCTTCATTTGGATCTTCTCGGCATGCCTCTGTTTGTGGTAGAGTTTGGCTTTAAGGCCGATCATCTTTCTGGCTTTATGTGATCGCTCGTGCGCCTCACGGCTTTCCTTCTTTCTCTTCCTCTCGTGATGGTCCAGCCGGTATCCATGACGCTTGCGGTGTAACTCCATGTGCTCGTTCTGCGGCTGTGGACAGAGATGTAATACTTGAGAAAGGAGAGAACAGAATATCATACAAGCAATGACAAAGTATCATATTTATAAGAAAATAATAAATAATATCATATGAGAAAATGTACCGTCATCCAGTCATTATAGTCAAATAAACCATGGCCATCACTATTACAGTTTTTGCCTGTAATGGTCATAGCCTCACTGTACATTATTCTGTGTATTCGACAGCTACTTATAAATACATAAATGGACATTAAAATAGAATTGACTTGAAATTATGGGAAGAAGCATAAAGCTGCCTGTACATTATCCCTTTCATTATACTACTTAGAATAGACATCCAGGCATGTACTGTATAAATATTCTGATTATTATACATACTATTTGTAAACACAAGTAGGGTTCAACTTCAACACATCATTTGCCAAAGTATAAATGAATTTCCTAATATAAAAGAATCACAATACAACAGCTCTTGCGTGTTCAAACATGCTAATCTATTCATCATGACAATATCAGATGACATCACACTCATTTTAAACTCTATTCATCATAACAGATCAACTCCAACCTGTAGTCTTTACCAATGCCATGGTTGCCAGAACAATAACAAACGTTTCTTCCCTTAATTCCTCACATAAATTAGACGATGTAAGATTATTCAGTCAAAACAGAAGTTGCAACCGTTGGTGTAACTATAGTAAAACACGGTACACGTACACAGGCCTGATGCTAACAATAAACATACTAATATAAACTCTAAACTACACAACTAAAAGATTTATACACAAACCAACTCTCAATAACACGAAATACTACTTCATTGTAACTGTCATTACAAAGCCTTATATTCTTCTGTTATGCACGCATGCGCGCACAAACAGCCACATGTCAGACATTAAACATTTTTACACGACACCGACAGTATTTCTTTTCTTACCATGATGAAATGTGATGTGTTGACTTATTCACAGAACTCCTAGAAGTTATTTAGTGCGCTTTAATCGTGTATTTCTGATATTTTGGTGTTTTAATTTCAGGCTCGAGCTCGCGATGTTGTTTCCTCAGAGCCTGCGCTTAAAAGGAAGCGCAACTGTATAATCCATCCGGCTGAAACTGACAGGGACCGCAGAAAAACATTCGATTTGAATATTTACAATAGAAAATGTTTTTTTAACTAAATAAAATGTATGTTACACATATGTATATTTATCTATATATTTACGCTAGTAATTTTAAAATAATAGTAATTAAGGTTTGTAAAGGAACCAAACATTGTGGGTGTTTATTTTCACGACGAACATTATAGGTGAAACACAGGTTTAGACAGCATGGATGATGAGCCTCCCGTTAAGAAATATAAACCAAATACACCCTCAAATAAAGAGGTTTGAACTTATTTTATACTTATTTTTTACTTAAGTCTTATGTACACTTGTTTAAAACAATAAAGTGAAACGTTATTTGTGTATTATTTTGTCCAGATGTGTAACGTTATATTTGAAGTTGTTGTCACATTGAATTTCATAAATATAAAATGTTTATAATTTGTTTCTTTCAGGGCGGGGAGAAAGTGGACTGGAAACAATGGAAAGCACAAAGTGATTGACAATCTCATTCAATTGTTATGCTTATGTTATTTTAGAGAATTGAAGAGATAGTAATGTGATGGATATTGGATATAATGGGAATATGAGAATTGAAAAATTTCTGTCACTGGTATTTTAATATGCATTTGCTGGTTTCGTGGCTGCTGTCTGTGTTTTTGTGCTCAGAGAAAGAGGAGAAGAGGTTACGCAAAGAGAGCAGTTTAATCCGAAAGCTGGAGAAACAGAAGCTGAAGAAAGAACATGAGCAGGAGGTTCAGCAGGAAGAAAAGGAAAGTAAAGGTAAGACAACAACACTCAGTCTGTTTATAATGTTAATGAATCGTTACGACCACATGCACTTACACACACATTATCAATCTTTAACCATTAACAGATTCATTTTCTTATTTAATGTCTCCAGTGTTTGGCTCACATTTTTTCTTGTGTATTTTTTCTGGCAGGTCGTGCATACACATTGAGCGTGGCTCTTCCTGGATCAGTGATGGACAACGCTCAGTCTCCAGAGCTGCGTACATACCTGGCTGGTCAGATCGCTCGGGCGTGTGCTGTGTTCTGTGTGGATGAGGTGGTCATATTTGATGATCAGGGAGACAACACAAGGCGAGGGACTTATTTGATTGATAATTGTGGTGTTTTAGGAGGTTAGGAGTTGAACCTGAAGCTCGTGGAACCAAACAGGATTTCAACACTGCTTTTGCATTTCATTGATCTACGAACCAGACAGTAGAGTTCAATGTGTTCATGACATTGTTTCATCAAACAGGCTCACGTGGTATTATGATTATGGTAATGCTGAGTCTCATCTTAATATTTCAGGAACATTGAGGGCGAGTTCAGAGGTGTTGGTAAGAAAGGCCAAGCTTGCGTTCAGCTGGCACGGATCCTGCAATTCCTGGAGTGTCCGCAGTAAGTGCAACATCAAAAGTAATATGCATTTGTTCCCGGACGGCAGCGATGCACTTGAGAATCACATTTGCATTTGTGTGAAGGTACCTGCGGAAATCGTTTTTCCCAAAACATCAAGACCTGCAGTTTGCCGGTGAGCATCAGAGCAGAATTGATTCTAACGACATCTATAAATATGATACCAATTCCTGTCTTGTTCTATGTCTGTGTGTATTTAAGGTATTTTGAATCCACTTGACAGCCCCCATCACATGCGTATCGATGAGGAGGTGGAGTTTCGAGAGGGGGTGGTGCTGGATCGGCCTTGCAGATCAGGAAAAGGGTCTTTTGTGAACTGTGGCATGAGGAAGGTTTGTGTTGAAGACACAGAGTAGAAGACATGGAAACTAAGAAAGAAAAACGGGAAATGACCTCAGTTTGTTTACAGGAAGTTCAGATCGATAAACAGCTTCAGGCCGGACTGAGAGTAACTGTACAACTCAACAAAAATGACAACAAAGGTAGTCACACACAAACAGCCATCACAGTCCTTGTTTCCGGGTGTTCTATATTAATATCTGATACTGTTGTTTTAACCTTATTTTCATCGGGAGTACAGCCGTGGATGTTGTTGTGATGTGATCAAACATTCTCTGTGTGTGTTTCAGAGGGTAAACTTTATAACGGTAGGGTTGTAGCTCCTCACGTCCCGAGAACAGAAGGAGGGCTGTACTGGGGTTACAGCGTGCGGCTGGCTTCTTGTCTCAGTGAGTTCTTCTCATTTATTCATCTTCCCCGTCCTCCTTTTATGAAACTTTCCGTGATGTGTTTCTGCAGGTGCAGTGTTCACAGAGTGCCCGTATAAAGAGGGTTACGATCTGACCGTTGGCACGTCCGAGAGAGGAACCAATACGGATCAGGTCACTCTGTCTCCATTCAAGTGAGTTCTGAGTGGGGTTGAAAATCCACAGCATGTGGTTTTAAATGTGATCAATGTATCGAGTTTAATACGTCCTCTCTGTGTATCTGTCTCGCTCGCTGTCAGGCACATGTTAGTGGTGTTCGGTGGACTTCAGGGTTTAGAGGCGAGTCTTGATGCTGATGAAAATCTCAACGTCACCGACCCCAGCGTGCTTTTTGACCTTTATCTCAACTCCTGTCCCGGGCAGGGCAGTCGCACCATTCGAACTGAGGTGAGCGAGAAATAAACTATTCACATTAGGCAACATACATTTTCTTTAGCCTCTGAGAAGATCTAAGGATAGTCTTTTCGTTGCAGTGTGAACTTTACACTTGTTGTCAAGGACAAAAGCTTTTACAACAACTTGCAAATATTTGCAAATGTTTGTGTTTAGTGTGAATAGGCTTCCAGTGAAAGCATTATTAGGCATGTATGCGTTTCCTGTTTAACAGTTAAATACATTCAATCTGTTTCACTTGATGTTTTTCTTTTCTTAAAAAAACAGGAGGCTATATTAATCTCACTATCAGAACTCCGGCAGAAAATCGCTGCTGTATTTTCGGACACGTCTACAGGATGAGCACAGAAACATCTGCCACCTGCAGCAGAAGTTCATGTTCAACGGGGTCCAATCAGAAAAGAACTGAGCAGAAGTCTGGGACACAGCCATGAAAGATCTTTTGGACAAACAACCCTTTGCGTTCTTTATACATGTTCATTTTTGTAAAACTCTCTTTCTGAACTACCATGAGTATTTGTGTGTATTGTGTTTTGGACAGTAAACAAACACATGATGAAACTCAAGAGTCTGGTTTCAAATGTATATTTTCTTTTAAGACAGGCATATAAAGAACATTCATCATGACACGAGCACAGCCAAACAGTTCATACTGTCATATCAATGCAGTCAAGAGTAATAATACATTCCCCAATACTGCTCACTCCTCAGACCTGAACACCGTCAAATCTTACAAATAAATCATATCAACACCCAGCATTATGCTTGATATTAAACGGTTAAATGAACAAACATAACAGGGATTGTTCACACTGCCCACAAATCTGCGGTCGTGCACACGGTGATCTGTCGTGATGGTTAAATAAAGCAGTCTGAATGCCTACTACTATCCATAAAAACACAGACCGACGCGAATTCTCCATAAAAAACAAAAATGAGATTTTAGTCCGATTGATGGCGTCATCATTTATTCACACTCGTATCATTCTAAACCTGTTCCTTCTTCTACAGAACACAAAAGTCGATTTTTTAAAGAGCGTTGATCATTAAAAAACATTGACACAAAACCACTGAGACATTTTAAAAAATATCTTCTTTTGCGTTCCGCTGAAGAAAGAGTCACATACAGGTTTCAACCATATGAAGGTAAATAAATCCTTTAAAATCGCTCGACTTAAGCACATTGTACACGTCCTTGAATATGAAAGTCTGATGTAAAATTCAGTAAATAAAGTAAACTGACCCGTGTGCTGTGAGTGATCTGAGCACCAGACGGGTGATATACAGGTCAAAGGCAAAACACATCCAAAGCAGCACAGACCTCAACCGAATTCTCCAATGAAAGCACAGTGCCACACGCAGCATCGTCCAATGAGAGCAGGGCATCTCACTTGTTAACAGAAGCGAGTTTATAGCATGATATTTAAAAGTGTGTGTGTTTGTGTACTAACAGCTATTAGCCAAAGGAGTTTATCAATAACATTAAAACAGCATGTTGTAAAGATATCATTATAAATCTAGAGGCCTCTACACGTTCACACATGTTTAACACAGTATGTCTGTGATTTTTGGTGTAAAAAATGTCACATTCAAATCCCAGATTGAAAAGAAAACAAACTGAAGAAGACATTAAATATTTTCTTTTTTTGATTTCACCCAAAAAATGAGATCATTCTTTCATTATTTGCTCATCATCATATCATTTCAAACCTGTTTGACATTCTTTTTTCTACAGGACACAAAAGAAGATATTTTGAAGAATGATGGTAACCAAACAACATTGAACCCCATTGACTTCCATTGTATGAACACAAAACCACAGACACATTTCTCAAAATATCTTCTTTTGTGTTCCACTGAAGAAAGACTCACATACAGATTTACAACCACACGAGGATGAATAAATGATGACAGAAATATTATTTCTCGGTGTATTTTACCTCTAAAGGTGACTTATGAGCTGATTGTGTTCTTGACAGTGTCGGTCAGAATAAACCAGGAGATTGTAAACTGTGTTTATGGCTGAATGAAGGCTGTGATCATTGAGTTCGTGGACTTTTTAATGTTCTAGATATGAAGTGGAGATTTGATCTGTTCTTAATATGAGTCTGAAGGATGTCATAAAGGTCCGAGCAAACGAATACCGGATTGTTGGTAAAGATTTCAGAAAGTGTGTTGTTAATCTGAAAATGTCATTTAAATGACTCCAGATTTAGTTGGATCTAAAAACGTGTTGTTAGTTTCTAGTAATCTGTTTTCGTTTAGGGCACCATATAAACATGTAAAAATACATTTTAAATAACAATGTACATCCTTTTTATTTACAAAATAAAACAATTATATTTTTAATTGAATTGTTTTCTGAACGTCTGGTCTCTTTAAATGACATTCGGATTGTAGCACAATGTAAATGAATCTACCTTTTGGCAAACGAGACAAAGTTCTAGTCTTTCTTGTCCTAAAAGGCCTCTGTTCGCTGTAAAACGATGGATTATAAGCGAGAGTCGAGAAAGGGAAGTAAGAGAACCGTACGGCAGTAATACGTCGATGTTTTAGGAACATGCTTAAGACAAAACTGGATAAACGTTCCATCGTCTGTTCACATCTGTTTTCCTGAGAATTCCAAAAGAAAACAGAGACTGTCCACCCGTGGATATGAGAATGATCTCCATTTCGCTCAAATCTTCGGGCAACACACGTGTGAAAGGGCGGGTCATCGAGTTCAGATGTGACCGTGTGGGAACCTCTGAGCTGAATATGGGACTGGATCGTTCTGTCTTGATCTGTGAAGTTGGTGTCGGTTGCTCACCATGTGGGGTAGGCGTAGGTGATGTTGTACAGCTTGGCCCAGCGTGCAAACACTTGTTTCTCAGTGATGAAGCGATGATGTGATCCACGCCGGCCTCTCTCGTTCTGCAGGTACGTCAAGCACTCGTCTGGACCTCTGGGTTTGTAGTAGTGATAAGGCATGCGTTTGGGCTGTGGAAGTCTCCTGTATGAAAAAAAGGATTCAGAAAACATCTCTGTGTCTTTAGGATCGTAATGAAATGAAACATGACTTCTCAATCCTGCTGCGGATGCTTTAATGACCAGACGGTTCTCTCTTACCCGCAGTGGTTGGGCGGTACCATCCCATAAATCTTGACGTTGTCACACATCTCTATCGCAATCACCATAGTGAACCACCCTGTGCTTAACCAAGACTGAGACTTTTTTCTGTCAGGACAACAGGAAACCATTGTTATAAATGAACGTAATGAAAACTGTTGCAGAAGTGAGGCCTGTACCTGTCTCGGCCGGTCTCTTTCTGAAAGAGTTTGTCAAACTTCTGCATTTTGTTGGGAGAGATGATGAAGAAGGAAAGGTTACTGTAGGTCATACTGACTCTCTGGATCAGACGGTACAGAGTTCCCTTTGCGGCCCGTCCGATCTTTGAAGCCGGACCCCAGAATATAACGGCGGCGTTCTCCGAGCGATTGAGGAACTCCGCCGGTTTCCGGACCACCCGGAACACGCTGGAATGAGCCACGACGCGCACGCTGGTTCGGTTCCCCACGTCCGATTCGTAACCGCTGGTGGGGGCGTCGTTCATGCGGATGACACACTCGTTACGGTCGATCTCGTCTCCTGCGCGAGTCCCCAAAACGTGACTGGAGCTGGTCACCAGCGCACACTGACGGCAGCGCAGATTCATGCTCTACAACACAACAATTCAGCTTGTTTCACAATGTGGCATCATTAGATATCTGACCGACTCGTTCATGGACAGTCGCTGAATCACCTTGTTGCCGTAAACAGGCACGTATCCGTCCTTTCCGGCCCATTTCTTGAGGTTGGTGTTGTGGACGGTGCGGTGGACGTCATGCGAGTCTCTGAAGGGGCTGTAGAGATCGGCGGTGCTGTTTGAGCTGTACAGGATGAGGAGGGTCATGATGAGGAAAGCCAGCCCATAGATCGCCATCCGCTTTCCCTGCTCCCATTGCTGAGGAACCACAGACACGGAGAACATTGATGATGTCATTAAGCAGTGACGTCTGTTTAATGACAAATGACAGCATGAATTTTGTCACATTACAAAGAGCCTCTCATCTGATTAATGTTCCACTGTGTGTTTTATCTTCAATGCAGCTGTTCACTAAAACCAGTACAAAATTTGATGTAGTTTGTTGTGTGTCTTATTCCAGTAGGACTTAATGGTGTTCTGTTGGTTTCCATCAGCCAGATCATATCTCACCAATTCAACTCAACACATAACCAGCAGAGACCCACGGAGACCATTATAAATCTCATTCAAACTAATATTATTATTTATTATTTATAATCTATTATTATTATTTATTATTTTTGGGGGGTTAGCTTTTTTTAATGGTTTTATTGTTTAATATCTTTTCTATGTATTTGGTTTTCTACTTTTATTTAAAGTACCTTGAGAAGCTTCTTTAAAGGCGCTATATAAAAATAAAGTTATTAATATTATTATTATATTATAGTTCCCATTGTACCCTTATAAAAATAGGTATATGTTGAAAAAAACCATTCTCAAGCAAAGCTCAAGTATATTTGAAGTATACTTCATGGAGTAGGAACTAGTGCTAATATACTGTACTTGTAAGTGTTCTTCTTCAATACCACTTGAGATTAAATTGGCACACTTTTCAGTTTATAAACGTGTACTTTTAAGTATGTTCAAGTAGTTTGAGTACACAGTAAGGAAACTAGATTGATCAAACTAGACTGAAAGTATATTTTATATTTACTTTAAAAGAATAAAAATAATAGCGGCTGTTTATAGAATATGACATTTAATGTTGAATGTAAATTTAAAATCTCAAATGTGATAAAGGGTCAACACTGTTTATAGAAAAGTCAAAGATCTTTCTTATTTTTAAATCAAAAGTTTCAATATCCAGGATGGTTTTCCCACTCACTTTATCTACGAACTGCGGTCTCATTCTTCTTCTATCAGGTCTCAATACTCATGCCTAGAGAGAGAGTGAGAGAAAGAGAGAGAGAGACTGAAACTTGATCGGTGAAACAAATCGAGTGACAACCGGAAACGGCCTTATTTTTTCTTATTTGCTCCTGTAAAGCTGCTTTGGAACAATGCACATTGTGAAAAGCGCTATATAAATAAAATTGAATTGAATTATAAAGCTCATGCTGATAAAGAACATAAAATCTCTATTTAATACTATAAACCACTCCCTCGATATATAAAAAAACATGCAATAAAAAGCTCAAATAAGCTGACGATGATAAGAAACAAAGGAAGTCTTTGCATCACAGAGCAAAGTCTATTTCATCTACCTGTCGCCTGTGCTGGTAAACAGCTTTCTCTCCTTTAGAAACCAGTCTTAAAGCTGTACATGCATGTACTGGACAGGGACCCCGGCACCCCTGAAAGCGCGTTTTACATCTGACAAACCAGGTTACCACCACACCCCCCTCACCCCCTCAGCGTCTTTGGATGTTAAGGTACTTCTGTCTCTGTTCATACAGTCATAAGTTTAACCATTTAATAATATTATTTATTCTTGCTCAAAAGTTTTAGGTTATTTTGATTATTTCGAGATTTTAATCTCAACTGGATCAATGTCAATATGCGTTTACTGTCAAATCAAAACCAGGACCAGAATGAATGTGTTTGGGTTTCAAACATATCTCATATCTAAAGAAAAAACTAACGTGCTCAATTATTGTCATGCTAAACCTTAATGGTCCTATAATGAGCTTCATGTAAATTTGTCATGCAAAAATAACGTTTAGGTACTGTATGAAAATCATAATCTTTACCCTCTGTATGAAAATTATAATACTTAATGCATGCAAAATATAATGTTTACCTCCATACAAAACATAAACTGTATTTAAAATATAATCTTCACTTTCTTTATTCAAAAGAGAATCTCTACCTCCTTCATGCTGAATATAAACCTATCATTCGTTTTCGTTTTGAGGGGAACTGGGCGTTTAAGTAAATTCCACAACAATGTGAAAACAGGAAACTGTCTCCCATAGTCACACCTATAGGGCCTTTAAAGATTAAAAGACCAGCATCTGTTTGTCTGACACAAAATGTCAGATCTTGTCTAAATCAAAATACATTCATACATTTATGATCAAACACACACACGGGATTAACATGCCGTGATGTAAACACGCATGCACTCGTCACTAAGGCATTATGTGATGCTGAGGCTGCTGCGCAAACCCCATAAAAACAGGTTTCATCAGCTAAATAAAGCGTCTGGTCTCGACAATAACGCAACTGAAGATTCATCAAAGCAGTTCGGTTATAAAAACAACACAAATCGGCTGTTGGTCGCGGTGCTTACCGATGCTTCAGGTTTCATAGCGGCTGTCGTTTGATCCGCGCAGCATCATCATCATCAGTCGTTTCTGCCATCCGTCTCATAATAATCTCCGTTTGTGCGCATGCGCTGAAGACGCGACGCAATCCTGCTTGACGTCCGCACGCTGTTGACCAATCAGAACGTTTCTACGGTACGACGCGTTCATATTCTGTATGTGAATGATAATCGAAATAATATTGATTTTAAAATTATTTTGTTTATACAATATTTTTAATTGAACTAATAATTATTTATTTCTTTTCATACATACATAAATAAATAAAGTAATAAATGATGTAACACTGAAATATTAATTATGTTTAATTTAATACATTTATTTTAATGTATAAATAATAACCTAAAACTATATGTTGGGCTTTTTCTCTTATTGTTTACCACGACTTACCTACTTTATTTTGTAGGAAACTTATGATAGGCAGATAACTGATGATAAAGGAATGGAAATTGCACAGAGTTGAAAACAAGATACAGAATGTAATTCACACAGTAGTTTAATTTGTCAGTACGTTACAGAGAATGACAACAGACAAGCATCAAGCACCAGTAAACACAAATGAAATATAAAAAATAATTTTATCTGTGTACCACAGTAACAGGTTTTCATTTAGAGACACTAACAATAACAAAGCACGGCAGCTTTTCATTTACTTGAGATGAACATCTGTAAATAAAGATAGGAGGAAAAAATGACATTTTTGTATTAGAAAGCATTTGTCTGAATTGTTGGTGGCAGATTTAAATATATTTGTTCAGAGAGCTATCCACAACATTGTTTCAAAGCAGCGTTTAAAAGAATAGCATCTGACAAATCCTCAAGGCGACAGTAGCAAGGAAAACTTGATAAAGGGATAAAATAGTTGAAACACACACAGACATGAACGCTCATACAGTATTCAGTCAAACTTTAAACTACTTCTCTAAAACACTCACTAAAACAAAACAAAAATAAAACACAGAAACTTAAGAAAGTGCAACAAAAGCAAAAGTAAGAGAAGACATCTGATGTCCGAGGGCTGTTTCTTATAACCAGACTCTAAATCTAATATCATTGTGCAACATCTGGGGACGGAGTCAAACTTTTGTGATTAGATGTGATAAATCACAGCGTTTGTTTTACTACAAACAGCATGTAATATGCCAGCCATCACGGCAGAAGTCTCAGTTTTAGTAAAAGTCCAGCGTGCAGTAAATGCATTCATGTGCATACATAACTCGTAAAATGTATGAAATGTATGTTTAACCGCAATGAGAAAATGATCTCTTTTATGTCAGATCCTGTATGCTTTATAAGCGGAATCATTTAATGTAAATGTCCAATAATATCACTACTGTACTAGCAACAGTATGACATATTTTTATAAAAATGTTATTTTTTAAAACCATGCAAAGTTTGTACATTAAAACTAGTCAGTTCAGTGGTTTTCTGTTAGAATAGACGTAAAACACAAAATGACAAAGCGATAAAACATTATAAAACAGTGTAATGCAAAAGGCTCATCATAAAAATATTACGCAAAAATAATTTAAAATTGTATCACACAAAACATAAAGGCAGAGCGGCATGAGTCAAAAGCCAAACTGCTGACTGAATATAAATACGATTCAAGAGAGAGAAACTTCTGCTCAAGGGGAAAAAAGACAGTGATTGATCTACATGACTTAGTTCAAACTTTAAAACACAAAAAGGCAGAATGGCCTGTGACTTTTGTTGTTGACCGTGTTATGTCGACCAGGACGGATAAACAAACCGTAGATTCCCCTGCGCTGCCCAGCGTTTGTAAATCACTTTTTCTGTGACGAAGCGATGGCCGCCCCTTCTAGCATGCTCATGAACACGGTACATGCCACACTCGTCCAGACGGGATGACTCGTAGTAGTGGTACGGAACCGAGGAGTGGTTGGCCTTACTAGAAACAAGCCCAAGCAAATGTTATGTTATGAGGGTTCAAAAGTTTAAGAAAGTTACAAGAAAGTGATTGAAAACATGACATCCTATACATTGCTTTTTTATGATTTTTAATGACCGCTCAATGATGTAGGTCAAGCTCACCTGCAGTAAGATCCGTCAATCATCCCGTATACCAGAGTACTGTCACACGTCTCCAGGGCTAATATCATAGTAAAAAACCCTGTACTGAGGTATGCTCCTGATCTCATCCTGAGAGAGTGAGAGAGAGATTTTTGTAAATAACATGCTTATGATTTTTTTGTTTGTCTGCACATAACATAAGAAAAATGTAAGAAAAAGAGATAAGGTGTTATACCTGTTCTTCCCTGTTTCATTTTGAAACACAGAGTCACAGTACTCAATCTTTTCTCTGGTGACAGTGTAGATTTGCGTGCGCGGGTACTTCCTGGCCAGCTTCACTAGCGCATTGAAGATCTTCCCTTTTCCATCTTGCTTCATGTTTATTTCAGGGCCCCACACAACGTATCGGGTGTCTGCCTCTTGCCCGAAGAAAAACCTCTGCTGGCGTACCAGATGTGGCACGCTGGTGTGCGAGACGACCCGCAGGGTGGTCTTATTCCCCACATCAGCCTCGAATCTGATGGTGGGCGCTGCGTTCATGCGTATCACACAATCATGTCTGTCAATCTCCTGACCTTTGCCACCACCCAACATTTGTCCTGAACTGGACACTACGGCGCAACGCCCGCAATGGAACTTCAGCAACTGAAAAAAATACACCACATTAACAATCGTATTTGCCTGTAGAACATAGCAATAAATGTTCCATTAAAAGTTTGTAGAGTTGTTTTACTTTTGGAACGCTTTACAGCTGAGATCTTGTACAAAGCATCAAAGAGACAAAAACTGGCGAGTAACGTACATGTGACCTCAAGTAATTGCTTGAAGGAACCCTCACGTAACCATGGAGACCCTTTCTCAAGAAAAACCCAAACATGGTCATATGATTGTACCATAGCACCAGGCAGAGAGACAGAAGAAGGAGGCATACCCACTGAAACTTCTGAAGGATGACAGATGAGAGCGAGAGAGAGAGAGAGAGAGAGAGAGAGAGAGAGAGAGAGAGAGTCAATCAAGATGAATCATGTGACAGATTTCCTTCCCAAACCACCACTTATCCTGCTTCTGGTAAAAATCATATTTGATATAAAGTGTAATACCATGCCCCTCATGTCCTATTGAGACTGAAGTGCCAACCCATGAGTTCTACTGGAGAGGACAGCCTCATTTTCCTGAAATATAGAGCAATGAAAGCTCAATTCATATAACTCAAGACATCATTCAATTACAGTATACAAATAAGTAAAAATTTAATGTAACTTTCAAAACTCTTTTAATTAAAATCTACTGTAAAAAGAACAATACCATACTTTAAACTGCCGTGAGTACAGTAATGATGACATCTTAACAAAGTTATATTAAAACGGAACGATAACATTACAAACACATATTAAAATCCCTAAAGCCCTTTCTGACATTATTTATGTTTTAGTTTTACAAAAACTGCACGTATACATTAAAATATTGAAAGAATGTAAGCAAAATAACCATATAATTAGCTGCTCGATTAGCCTTCTCACATTTTCCAAGGTACGCATATATTTACGTTCCTACAGGGAACCGCGCCTGTAACTTTAGTTCCGGGCCTGCAAGATCGCAGTTTTTCTTATGACAGAATTATTAATTATATATTAAATAATATTCGCTGTAGTCTTACGTCTTTTTGGTTTAAAGCATATATAATTTTATTTTGGAAAAGAAAGCAGTTTTGTTCAGCAGATTTGTTTAGTTTTTAACAAAGTGATTACTTCATGACTGAGGATGAAGATGAAACCTTAGACCATATCATATCAACACGTGTCATGGGAACCTCAATCAAATATAATAAAAGATGCATAGCTGTATACTTTATGTATTACTATCATCTTATTAATTATTATGTTTAATGTTTCAGTTTAAAAAATAATTTAAAGTATTGGTGCAGCACTATCTGCTAGAAAAGGTTTGTATTAATATTAACGCATTAACCTCATAACGTAAACATATATTTATAGCATGCACAGTATGGGAAAGCTGTCAGAGTAATACACTACATTTCACAGACGCAAGCGTTAAATCACGACTGTTGATCTCATTGGATAACCAACGGGTTGCGTCTATCTGTTCTCCTCTCTGATTGGTTATCGCTCGGTCATCAAACGCGTCCATCGGTTTACTTGTCTGTCGGTCAAAAATCCTGCCCCGCCCACCAGGAAATCACAGGTTAACCGTTAGTGCAATGCGGAATAAAAATGTCCTTCCAAACCTGGCGAGAGTGAGTATGCTGCTGGCTTAACACAATTTCTCCTTCTGCGTTGCGTTTAAAGCGTATTTTGAGTGTCTTTGAGCGTCACTTTAAGCATGACTTGTCGCGTATTTGTGAGGAAACTGTGTTGAAATCTGCTGGTGTGTGTGTGTTGAGCTAAGCTAATGTGCTGCTGCTGTTTAAGGACATAGACACAGGGGGTCGAGGTGCATCAGTGGATGAGTGTAAAATAAACAGAAACTCTTTAAATAAACATGTGCTGCACAAAAAACTTCTGTCTGATGCCAATGTGATCTTTATAGGTGACAGAGGCTTATATGACTTATGTGGTTTGCAGTACTGTTGTTGATCACATATGATGAGGAATTGTCATCCTGGAGCTCTTATATTTATGAGAAAACAGATTTATGAAGAACCATTAATGTTTCCTTCTGCAGCAGATGTTATAGCTGATGCGAGCTAGCTGTCAGATTATGGGGGGATTTGTATTCTTGGTTTAGGGTTGAAAGATGTCTCATTGTTTTTTATGTCTAAATTAAAAAAGGAACAGTCCTTCTAAAAATAAAAATTCTTGCATCATTTATTTACTCTTCAAATCTCATTCCAAATCTGTATGACTTTCTTCTGCAGAACACAAAAGGCATTTTGCAGAACGTTGAACCCCATTGACTTTTTCTTCATTTTATTTGTGCTGTTGAAATGCAATCAAAACATTTCCAGGGAATATTGCAGTCTGTTCATGTAAAGAAAACTTCTGATCTAAACCATGCGACCATGTGTAAAGCATTAAACTGTGTTTTCGTCTCCAAGGCAACCAAAATGAGCAACGCTGTGAAGTGGAATCTGGACGAGCGCTCGCACACGTTGGATGACTCCTGCTGATCTCCAGTCAGTGTCAAAGTCAGAACTGAGTTCTTGCTGCAGCTGTTTCCATACGGGTTTGGAGGGTCTCGCCTGTGGAAGCGTCCGTAGGTGAGAGGGGCGGAGCTGAGATGTCAATCAGAAGAGCAGAGGGCATGTCCATCATGCAAGCCTTAGCCATGACAGTGGCTGAGATACCAGTGTTCCTGTATTCCACCTTTGGACAGGTACATACCCTACAATTGTTTGGAAAAAAAATACTAGGAAGGTTCGTGTTTTGTGTAAGACAGTGGTTTTTAAATTTCACACAAGACCTCTCTTGAGATTATAGTGGACAGGTGTTGTATACTTACAGTTTATACCATGGTCTGTTTGAATACTCGATTCTGATTGGCTGGAAGGTGTGCATTAAAGGCATATTTCAGGCAAGCAACAAAATTTCCCCATGTTTTACTCACCCTCTTCTTGAAGAATAATGCAGTCGGAGTTATAATACCACGTATCGTTTTAGTTCCAAGCGGTAGAATGGGAGTGAATGGGGGGCAATGTTTGAAGCGCGTGGAACAGAGGCTTGTTTTTCCTGGCAAATGATGCAGGCGTATCGTAAGTTCCGGTGACGAACGCGGCATTTTTCGTTTTGTTCCAACAGGATACCGTCTCCTCTTTCCGGGAGCTTTCATCACCGTCATTTGCCAGAAAAACAAGCCTCTGGTTCACATGCAGCCGAGGGATAACGGATGCTAGAAATAATCGTTAATAGCGTTGTCAATATGGACATTTCTCTTGAACAAACGCATCCATTCGCTTCAGAAGACCTTTGTTAAGACCACGGAGCCGCGTCGAGCCGTTCTTTGATCGATGGATGCACTTTTTTGGAGCTTCAAAAAATTGCCCCCCGTTCACCGCTTGGAAATGAAAGGATACGTGGTAATATAACTCCGACTGCATTAATCTTCAAGAAGAAAGACATATTCAGTTAGGATGCCATAAAAGGTGAGTAAAACATGTGGAAATTTGATTCTTGCCCGAAATATACCTTTAAAGCTGTTTAATGGATGGGTAGTTCCTGTCAGTTTGGTCAACGTTTGAAATTAACTGACGAAAATCATTTTCACCTGTCTGATCAAAAATGATACTGTAAACATCAATAACAGCTTTACCCTGGCAAATAACCATGGTATAAGTGGGATAATCCATGGCTAGCCTTGCATTAAAGGCAGTGGCGTAACATAGTGATGACGGGCCCCAGTGCTGCTCGGTTATGAAGCAGAAGCACATACAAACACACAGCGCTCGTGTCTAGAAGGGAACCCATATAAGTGAATGTGTGTGTCTACTTCATTTAAACCAATTAAAGACTATATCTTATCAATGAATTGAAGTAGGCCTAAGACATGTATTCAATATGTATGTATACTGTAATGTATAAAAATGTATAAAAAATTAGAACGACCTATTTGTTTCAGCCTTACTCCGAGGCCGTGGTGACATGGTTTGTTGGTTTGTTACGCACTTCAATCCATTCCACACCCACGTTCTTGGTTTTCTTCCCATTTATTAATTGGTTGACGCAACATTGATTACTATTAAGATACAATTTATACAAAACGAAATTCACTTTAAAGAAAGGCTTTCTACAAACCAAAACGTAATATCAAGCGGTCAGACATGACATATTGCGCATTTTATGAGCCTATCTTAGTCATGCTGTTCACTTTCCATAATCAACATAGATAAAAGTAATATTATTCCCGAATATTTAAACATAAATATGAAACAAAATAGGCTACGTTTTCTTTAACCCTCTGGCCGACGAACGCGCCGGCGCCTTCTGATGGATTTTTTCCTCATGACAGCGAAAACAACTCCAAAAATATTAACGAAACAACTAAAAAGTCACTTTTCACACATACAATCGAAAAACACAATTAATCATTAGTGTTATAAAATGCAAGCTAATATTCACTTCAGTTATAAGAACCATAGAAGGTTTTTAGAATTTTGTTTTTCTTGTGTGTGCAGTCAAAGCTAAATAATTCCTCCTCTCTCTATTCTTCTTTTCCGTACTGATATCATTTGTTTCCCATTCCCTCTTGTCTGTCATGTCCCAGTCTATATTCTCTCAGCTGAAGCTAAGCCCCAATCTGAAGAAGATTCTGTTCGCCACAGCGCTGGGCAGCGTCGCTCTGGCTCTGACCGCTCATCAGTTAAAGAGGCGGGGCAGGAAGAGGAAACAGGTGGTCGATAAAGAAGCCCAGAAACCTGTGGGCATTCCAGAACAACTTCTCCGAAGCCACAGACCGTCTTCGCTTAAGAGAGGTGGTTTGTCTTGAATTTGATATGTCAATGTGGGTTGTCATACGTTAATGAGCTCCATTTATAAGTTTGTTTGTTTGTTTGTTTGTAGGTCCGGTTCCAGCGCGGCAGATGATGAGTCCCAGCACTCGCAGTAATGACACGCTCAGCGGCATCTCGTCGCTCGGTCCCAGCAAACACTCCAGCTCCTCACACAGCATCGCCTCGGTGCGTCACACTTCAACATGTCCTGCCCTTCTGTTTGTTACACGGCATCCTGGAATACTGGATTGTCATTGGTCAATAATGACAATCTACAAATATGTGCTGGTTTCGTGGCTTGCGTATCATTTTATTATCACATAATAAAAAAAACTTTACATTCACATGATCTCCTATTAGTTGTCAACATTCAAACTTGATTGGGTGTGTCTCAGATGCGAGTCCCTTCCTCTCCCAACCAATCGGTGAATGCTGGGATGCCGTTGGAGGCGGAGCCGGAAGCAGAAGAGGTGGGCATTGGAGAAGATGCTAATGCTGAGAACCTCTATCTCATGGGTAAGTTTATTATATTTAGTGATGTATATTAATGAGATGAATAAAAACAAGATATGTTCACAATGGAAGTGTAGCTAGTATGCAGTACATATACTGTTCTGTAAAAGTAGTATGTAGTGTACACAAGGTTTAGAGATGTCTTCGGCGTTCTGTTGTCTGCTCCTGCAGGTATGGAGCTGTTTGAAGAAGCCTTGCGTAAGTGGGAACAGGCGCTAAACATCCGACACGGAACTCATTCGGGTTATTCCACCGCTGACAATCTCGTCCCAGAGGGGTCTGAACTCGTGGAGCGTCATACGGTAAATATCACTTATAAATAACAATGCTATAGCGGGCCATTACATTTTCTCAAGTAGTTAATCTGATTTAATGACTGGTCTGTGGGAGGCATGTCATTCACGTTTATCTGTCATTCTCGCAGCCTGAACTTTGTAATCATCAGTTTGCGGTGAAGCTGGAGTCTTTACTCCACCGAGCGTACCACCTGCAGGAGGATTTCGGCAGCACCATCCCACCCGACAGCCTGCTGGCTGACTTGGGTAACACACACGCACACACACACACACACACACACACACACACACACACACACACACACACACACACACACACTATGGCTTACATCATCTTTAAGCAGTTTTTGAAGTACTTGAGTGTGTGTTTGTGTGCAGAAAGTGAAGGAACCCTGATTCTGCCCACGCTCGGAAGTTCTCATCCAATTCAAGACGATGACTCTACGACAGTCACATCAGACGACTCGTTTTTCTCCGCAGCTGAGGTCAGAAAACATACACTTTATAAAAGTTCTGTGCTAAAGTCCCTCTGTGTGACTCTTTCTTCAGTGAAACCCAAAAGAAGATATTTTGAGAAATGTCCCGTGGTTCACACAATGGAAGTCAATGTGTTGTTTGGTTACCAACGTTCTTCAAAATATCTTCTTTTTTTGTTCTGCAGAAGAAAGAAAGTCACACACATGTGGAATGACATAAGCGTGAATAAATGATGACGGAATTTTTATTCATGGGTGAACTACCCCCAAAAAGTTTTTGGGTGAATGCTTTAAGACTTTATATGACAAGTATATTTATAATGAAGCTCTGTGTCGTCCCTTCTTTCATTTGCCTGTGTAGTTGTTTGAGGCGTTCTCTCTGGAGGACACGTTTCATCTCTTAAAGCCTGCAGCTCTCTATGAAGAAGCTATGAGTTTAGTTAAAGATGGAGGCGTGGCCTGCAGAACAATGAGGTCTTTCATACTACACTTTACATACTTCATACTGACTCAAACCACCACACTTCATACTCTATAAACACAACACGCTGCATGTATCATAGTCTTACCCATAATATCACTGACTACAACATACAGATTGTATACTGACACCCTAAACACTACATACTAATATCTAACACCCTACACTACATGAACACTCTGATTCTAGCGTGAGATAGGAGCACATGTGGGTCTGTCACTGCACGTTACAGTGTTACCTCTGGGATTCGAAGATTTCCTGTGGGGCTGATGGGCGCTCTCGAAGGTCACGTGACCGTCATGCCTCTGTTTTACAGGACAGAGCTTCTGGGGTGTTTCAGCGATCAAGACTTCCTCGCCAAGCTGCACTGTGTTCGACAGGCCTTCCAGGTCAACACTCACACACACACACGCGCACACACACACACACACACACAGATATACACATGGGAACGGGGCTGTTTATGAGTTGTGTGTGCGTGTTTGTATATGTAGGTGCTGCTGTTGGATGAAACACACAGAATGTTCTTCATGGAAGCAGGGAAGCAGATGATCTCTGGACTCATGGTCAAAGCCAACAAGGTGCATGAAGATGATTGCAAAAACCATTGGGTTGTGTGATGTGTGGTAAACGAAATATTTATAAGAGAATTATGAATTTATTGAATATGTCTCAATCATGAACAGTGCGCTGTGATACAGGTATTTTGTTTCATTTGAAATGACTTGTTCTTTTTTATGTTCAAGCTATATAAAACTTTCTACTCTTTCGATCTAAACGTGTGTGTGTTTAGAGTCCGAAGGAGTTTCTGGAGAGTTATGAAGACATGTTACGTTACACACAGAGAGAAGAGACGTGGCCTGTCACAAAGATGGAGCTAGAAGGAAGAGGGGTGTGTTCTGACTGTCTGTCTGTCTGCCTATTAATCCATCATTCTATCCGTTTACCTGTTTGTCTGTCCATCTGTTTGTCAGTCTCCTTGTCTGTCTCTTTGTCTACCTGTTTGTCTGTCTGTTTGTTTGACTGTCTACCTGCTTGTCTGTCTCGTGTGCTGTCTGTCCGCCTGTTAGTCCATCTGTCTGCTTGCATGTTTGTCTCTCAGTGTGCCTATTTGTCTATCTGTCTGCCTGTATTTCTTTTGGTCCGCCTGCCTGTCTGTGCCTGTATTTCTGTCTATGCACCTGTTAGTCCGTTTATCTGTCTGTGTAATATTTGAGATTTAAAGAGGTGGAGTCTGGCATGGCTTGTCTAGTCTGTCTGCACTGGAGCTACACTTTAATCTCAGATGTATGATTCTCTTCTAGGTGGTCTGTATGAACTTCTTCGACATTGTTCTGGATTTTATCCTGATGGATGCATTTGAGGATCTCGAGAGTCCTCCGACATCTGTGGTCGCTGTACTGCGGAACCGATGGCTGTCAGACAGTTTTAAAGAGACGGTACTCCAACATAAGACTTGTGATTCTGTTGTTCTAATGTTGACTGACAGTGTTGTATTGTTGTCAGAGATGTCTGATTTCAGCGGCGTCTTTCTTTCTCAGGCTCTGGCTACAGCCTGCTGGTCTGTGTTGAAAGCTAAGAGGAGACTGTTAATGGTAAGCATAAAAAACGAAACATGCAATAGATTTAACTCAAAGTTGACTTATTTTATTTAAAAAATAAATACAGTTATATTATTAAAAATAGTTACAAGATTAAAAATGTTATTTTATATAATAAACAGTATATTATATTTGTGACTCTGGACCATCATAAGGGTCAATTTTTTTGAAAATTTGACCATTTTATACACCATAAAAGCTGAATAAATAAGCTTTCCATTCTTGTATGGTTTGTAAGAATAAGACAACATTTGGCTGAGATACGACGATTTAAATATCTGGAATATGAGGGTGCAAGAAATCAAAATATTGAGAAAATCGGCTTTAAATTGTCCATCAGAGGCGCTGTAGCAGGCCGTTGCTAAGAAGAAACGGGTTTGTTTTAATGCTCTCTATCGACTTACCGCTGTAATGACGTTGTGGAGTGTAGATGAACCCGAAAGCAGACATTCTAAGCTTTACATAGAGACCAAACTTAAGTGGATCATTCCCAAAGAGCGCGCATCAGGAAGTGAAGTTTGTAGGCGTGTTTCTCGCCATTTTCGAAACTTACAAAATATCTTCATGGAACATGATCTTTCCTTATAATCCTAATGATGTTTGGCCCATACAATGTATTTTTGGCTATTGTTACACACATACTGGTTTTGTGGTCCAGGGTAAAAAATATATTAATAATTAAATAAAGCCCTAATGCAAAGTATGATGATATAAAGGAAAGCAGCACTAATAATGTAATTTATATATCATTTATCCTCTGTCTGAGTGCAGCTCAAGTGTTTTTGTTTGTTGTTCAGGTTCCAGATGGTTTTATCGCTCATTTCTATGCGATCTCTGAACATGTCAGTCCAGTTTTGGCTTTTGGTTTTCTGGGCCCCAGACAGCACCTGAGTGAGGTCTGCACTACATTCAAGGTAAGATGTTCATTGTTCACACAAACATACTGGACAGAAATCCTGAATATCTGGAAAAAAATTCACGAGGTTCATGTGACTAAACGTCTTGGTTGAAACCAAACCTTTCCTAAAATATTAAACGTCACAATGTTCTCATTTGGTCTCCACAGCAACAAATTTTTCAGTATCTGAAGGACATGTTTGACCACGATAAGGTGCGCTTTTCATCGGTTTCATCTCTGGCTGAAGACATCCTCAGTTTGTCCCACAGACGGGCGGACATCCTGGTGGGTTACCTGGGCATTGACTCTTTACCTGAGACCAATGGAGCAGTACCCAAGAGCCCTTGCCAAGACAACAGCGAGCATCCAGAAGTCAGCGAAGAGCACATATGAAGGTTGTGGATCTCATCGAACAAGTTACCTCTGACCAATCAGTGTGACTATATTAGAGTAAAGATGTTACTGCTACTGCGTTTTATCAGATATTTAGAGATATAAACAACCATTGACTCTTCAGAGCTCATCGGGGGCCTTCCTCAGATTCACTTTTGTTATTTTTCATTTGCCATCGTATTTATTGCGCTGCTGATTAGGAACCTCACATTTTAGAACCAGCACAGATGCTTTTGGGAACTGCCGCAGAACCCGTCAATGGCGTCTGAAGGAATCAACGGCAAAAGCAACAAGGCGAACTTGCTAACCGCTTCGTCCCAAATCTCGCATACATCAACAGATACCTATTGTGTCAAAATACTAGATATTGTGTATTTCACAGGTCTGTTTCCAGTTTGTGTGCTGTTGTGTTCATGGCCAAATAAAGTCTTGCACTGAATTATGGGTAGTACTGAACACAATATCTAAGAAGAGCAGTTGGAGATTTTTTGCGTATGTTAGTGTAGATTTGTTAGCAGGGATGAGGTTTGCAATGGGTGACAATATATGTCAAGAACATGTCCGGCTCATATTTTACCCCAAAACCAAAAACAAATAAAAATAGCACCCGATCATCTTTATTTCTTTTGATTTGGGGGTAAATTTGGGACCTGATCTTATAGAGGATGTACAGGTTGTGTCATCATTTATTCACCTTCATGTGGTTGTAAACCTGTCTGACTCTTTCTTTAGAGGAACACAAAAGAAGATATTTTGAGAAATGTCTCATACAATGGAAGTCAGCGAGGTTCAGTGTTGTTTGGTTACCAACATTCTTCAAAATATCTTAGTTTGTGTTCTGCAGAAGAAAGAAAGTCAAGAAACATTTGGAATGACGTGAGGATGAGTAAATGATGAAAGATCATTTTTGGGTGAAATGCCTCTTTAAGAGGATGTAGAAGAAACAGACAGGAAGTGCATCATATCGGAGGATGACAGGATGTAGTGATCCAAGTCACATTGGTTGCTAACGGCAACAAACATCCGCCGAGAGCTGATGAAGGCTCTGCGGTTTGTGCGGTTGATATTAAGCGACACCATTGTGTTTCGCTCTGAGTGTGTAAACGTTTGTCCACTTAGGCACATTATTCTTTGGTGAAACTTTATTTATATACCGAGTCTTGTTATTCAATATACAAGCCTCAGAAGAGCTAAAATCAATCGTTATCTACTAGAAATATTCTCAATCATAGATATGATCTGTTTTAATTCAAACATCTGTGCTGTTGGGTCAAACAGGCTTCATTTGTAGAATCATCACTGTAGGGTGAAATTGTTCGTTTTGACATAAGTGAAGCTTCTAGACGCTGTTGATACCTGAATAAAATAATTTAAACAAAAAAAAACACATTGACATTAATGTACAAATGAAGTCTGTAGAGCAACAAAGCTTATTTAGCCCTTCTGTTTTCTTAACGTCTTTTGTTTATTTTCACAAACTAGGTTAGTTGTTTTCTGTGGTGGTCCGCTGCTTTACTTGAATTCAACCTTTAACATTAATATCTGTGTTTTAAAGCAAACACCAGACATTTGTTAGTGTCCACGTGGATCACACAGTTATTCGCCGTATCAGAAACATCACCTGCGATTGAAGCGTTACGTATAGCTTTCACTAGAATGTTAGGAATTAACGTCCGTGTTGTGGATTTTTATTTTCAACTGTATTTGCATGAATTGTATGCAACAAACCTACAATAGCAAAACCCATTGACCTTAAAGAAGCTTGACCATGTTCCTCAACTGTGCGTGAAAGGTATATGAGAAGATGAACTGTCAGTGTTTCCTTCCCTCTTGTGTTTTAATTTAAAGTCACTCGGTGGCCATTGTCTGTGTTGGCAGACTTGCACTTTATTTGTTTGAAAGTCTTGCACTTTATTTGCTGTAAATGTATTGAATACAGCTGCTAGCTGGCCTGTATCCAGTGCGTTTGTGCTTCTGTTTTTTTCTGTTTTGTTACAAAATTTAATTGTTTTCATGTGTTGAATGGACAGATTATATATTTAAAAATGTCAAGATGCAAAAGCAAGTGGTTTGGTTTTATTAGTTTGAAAAGTTAAAGACGTTGGCAGAAGGATGTCATATAATTTTTTAACATTAAATGGGATGAAATCAGATTTATGAGAGAGTCACTGAATGTGTGATACAGATGTATGTTATTTTCCTGCATTAGATTCACTTTAATACACACACTATTAGATCTGTGCTTCATTTTTATTAACCTTGCCAATTACAACGTTCTTTCACTGATTATTGTTATGTTTATAAAACCAGAAGATTGACTTTACTTTGCTGTGTTATGATGTGAATTGAAGTTGGATGTAGATTGATTCTAAATCATTCCCGTGTGTGTCAGTGATCAAACTAAAAGTCCCATTTTTATCTGTTATCCACTGAGTCAATTAATATTTGTCAATTCTTTCAGTCCTTGTATACATCGTAAATTAACGGTAACATTTGTGTTAATGTGACAGACGCAAGTGTCAGCTTGTTTGCGATGACAAATCTTGATTTTGACATTGTTTAAAATGTTTCTGATGTATCGAATCTGTTGTACATTGATGGTCAAAGACAATGAACCAGTAGGAATATACAAGGAACTCTTTCTTCTGAATCTTTTCTTGGTGTGTGTTTGTATTCTTTAAATGCCTTTATTGTGTGTGTATCTTGTTTGAATCATTGTATTGTTTGGTTTACTTATTGTCGTTTCGCTTTCCCGAGCCAACATAAATGACCTTACTTTTTCTGTCTGTCTTTAAAACGTGTCCTTATATTTATTTATATTCATATATTATAATAATGTCTTAACCACTTCAGACACCGTTTTCAAAAAGAATGTCCTAAGTTATTCAATCGATGCGCATATACATTTTAATATATTTCGTTTTGTCTGCATGTCTGGATAGGTCAAAGGTCTTTACCAGTCTGCAAAGTTTTCCCCTCGTGTTCAAAGTATTTTCAAGTAAACACGAAGTCTAGTAAAGTTGCAATATTTTTGGTAATATTCTCTTCATTTGTTTTGGTCACTACTGGTCAAAACAAACAATTGCATAAAAGGGAATATACACTATGATGTTACAGAATACAATTAATCTCTTTGCATTGATGAAAGAATGCACATATACCAAAATGTTGCACTTTTACCTTTAAAACATTTAGTTGCAAAGTTTTTCATAAAGCAGAGTAAGTGTGTGGCACATAGTGGCTGATATCAATTGAAGAGAATCTCCTCATTCACTTAATTTCTCTTCTTTCATTTGAATAAATCCAATTTTCATATGTCCAGCCAGACGGCCTCTGATTGGTCCGATACGCGTAACAACACGCCTCTGATTGGTCGGTTGTTCCCGTGCAGATTTTTTTCATGTGAGAAGACGTTTGGTGAATGGCCGCTCGTCGTAGAAGCGTCCGGTGAGTCTGATTGGCCAAACGCGTCGGGGCGTTTCATTCTGATTGGTCGACGCCCGATGCCCGGTGTCCGGGTAAGATGGCGTCGGAAGAGCAGTGCTCGGCACCGCTTCGATGGCGGTCGATATCCTTAACTCACGTACAGTATCCGGCGGGTAAGAGCATTTTTAAATCGTTGTTTTCATCGCGAAGTCGTTCGCCTCACTGTACGCCGCGTGAATCGCACTGTGGCTTGTGTGGAAGATCGCGCGACTGAATGGCTACGGCCAGGGCTGGGTTGCAAGATTGTGCGCCCTCGTTACACAGCGCGCAGGAAACGGAACACCATCTGCCAAATAGGGCGCTCGTGTAGTGCGCATGCGCGCTGGTGTGTAAGATCCCTAGTACACCGGGAAATCCTTACACTGTTTCTCAGGAGTATTTACAGCTTATAAATAATTCTGTGATGTATTGCATGCTTGTATAGAAAAGCCAATAATCAATAGTAACGTTATATGTAGGTGATTTTGTTTAATTAAAGCGTTAAAGCCCGTTTGCTCCTGTGAGTTTCGGGAAACACTCGTGGCTTTGATGGGTTAATCCAGTTCATTCCCGGTTGCATCACGCCCTGTCGTTTGGTAGGGTCTGTCTGGATATACGAGTATATAAACGGCCCCCAAATCCCTAAATATGTCAAAGCAACACAGGGAAATTACATCATGTATGAGGAAGACTGGGCATGTTCAGAATTGAAGCACTTGTCGCATGTTTTGATGTATGTGCACATTCAATTGTCATGCGGGTTGCATTAGATGGGAAGACATGTCAGCATGAAATATGTGCTGTCAGGCGGATTGGCATAACTGTTCCTTTAAACATGTAATGAATCTATAATCACATTGATAAGGATTTCTGAAATGGTCATTTTTAGCTTTATAACACTGTTCTTGTGGAATTGTGTGTTCTATGGCCAAGACACAAACCCAGCAATATTTCTGTAGATTTGAAGTTTTCTTGAAGTCCATTTAATGGGAATCATGAGGTCCACTATTCCTCTAACCTGTACCATTAAAGGGGTCATATGTGTTTATCTGTGTCTTTGGTGTGTTATAAGTAGCACATGCATGTATTAGACACGTAAAATTGCACAAATGAAAGTGTGGGAACAAAAGAAACATTCTATGTAAAAGCGAATGCTCACCCAGACCTGCCTGAAACGCCTCGTGTAGCCACACCCCCACAAATCTACGTCAGTTGGTGGTCTGATTTGACTAAGACCGCCCAAATGTATACTCGAGTAAGGTGGGCGCACCTGTCAGTACAATTGAAGAGGAACCTGATGTTCCAAATATGGTAAGAGGCGTTACATTTCCCTCACACTTGCAGTATTCCACCAATCACTACGCACTGGTGAACTGGCCAATCACAGCACACCTCGCTTTTTAGAGCCATGAGCTTTGTTAAAAATCTGCACGTTTCAGAGAGGCGGAGCAAAGAGGAGATACAAACAATCATAGTTTGTGGAAAATACTGTGTTTTTTTACCTTAAATCGTGTATACACATTACATTACATCTAAAACAAACCATAATATTCTTTTTAGCCATGTCATATGACCCCTTTAAACAAATTAAAGTTAAAAAATGACAATGCCTATTTCTTCATGAAATATTGCAGCGTTTATTGTAAATAGCTTATCAATGTAGGTCATTCTCTTTTTAAATTTCATGTACCCACATAATCTTCAGTTAAATTCTGAAAATGCACTTCCTTCCTGTAATGACAATCCATCTTAAATGACGTATGTTAGACGGCTTTGTTGAAGCATCCACTAAGTCCTCCCCTTCAACTGTCAGTCTGCTAACAGTTCCATTTCAAAATGCAACAGCTGTTTTTATACATCCAATCAAATCGCAGAGAAATGCGAAAGCCACGCCCGCTATTTTTTTCATTAGAAATTCCATTTCACTCGGAAATGCGTCAAAATACAGAAGTAAAAACGACCGCAACTTCCGGTTCATGGGGACTTTAAACGGCTATATTATTACCTGGTACAGAAATCTATTTAAAGTTAAAGTAGGCATAAAAATAAAAATTCTAATTGTTTTACTCAGTGATGAAGTGTTTATTATAAAATAATATAAATAATCATTTGTCGGTGGATGAAATCAAGTCCCGCCCTGCATTTTTTTCTCAGTTCAGAAGCCGTTTCACACGGGTATACGTCACGATACGGAAAAAAAGACAGTCGCTTCTTCCATTTCATGCCGACTTTAAAGGAGTAATTCACTTCAAAATTTGCCCCCATTGACTTTCCATAGTAGGAATAAAAATTACAATGGAAAGTGAATTGGGGCCAATTTTGAAGTGAACTACTCCTTTAATTTTAGTAAGAGGATGTTTTAGGATATGGTTTATTTGTGAAAGCTATTGTTTGTTTGTAAGTAGTACCCTTTGAGATGTTGGTTTATATGCAGCGCCCGCTGCAAAGTGTGTATCAACCTGCGTCAGTCTGATCAAATAATAGATGTTAAAACATCTCAGAGGTAATAGAAGATGAAGTTAAGCGCGTTGCATTGTGGGATACAGTATACAACGCAGGCTGCAGTTATTCTGAATGTTTCGGCAAATGTGGTAGTCAAGGAATCTCATGCATGCTGAAATGTTCATACTAGTATAAATAGTGCATACTGCAGAAATAGCCCTAGTTGTGTTTGTGACGGCGTGCAAAGCTGCAGAACTTTTTTGACTCTTGTGTGTATGTGTATATGTGTGCATTCAGATGATCTGACAGGACAGGTGCTGGCTTACACGAGTCTGCTGCCCATAGCCATCCTTGTCGGCTTTGTCACACTGATCGTCTTTAAGAGAGAGCTACACACGGTGAGTCACATGACATCACAAAGGATGACGCCCGTCATGCGTGTAGCTGTAGTGTTCATAAAAAGATTATAGTGCATACTTCAGTGTTTATGTGCTTTCTGCTATGTTCATTACCATGTCTTTTGTTCGCTCTCAGATCTCCTTTTTTG
The DNA here is from genome assembly GCF_024868665.1 of Triplophysa rosa. Taxonomy (NCBI): domain Eukaryota; kingdom Metazoa; phylum Chordata; class Actinopteri; order Cypriniformes; family Nemacheilidae; genus Triplophysa; species Triplophysa rosa. Next base: position 20,465,102 of record NC_079908.1, on the reverse strand, counting down.
GGGGTTTGGTAATAAACGAGGGGCTAAACTGGCTGCTAAAACACATTGTACGGGAGCCGCGGCCATGCGAGGGTGAGTAATATCAATGTGTTGTTTAAGAAAACACGTTTAACTTCAGTTAAATATCAACCATCATTCACTGTATGTCCACACAAGACCGCAGCGGTTTATAAAATATGCAATCTTATGATCATACCTCTGAAAAATCATGGATAGCAGAACTTAATGTAGCAACTGAAGATATTTGTTCATAAACTAGCCAAAAACTGACCATTTTTTCTACGCTACTGAAAAAGTAATATAGTGTTTATTGAGGGTTTCCAGGTCAGTGGAAGGACTTTTTTAAAAGACACAAGACTAAAAGCAAGTTATAAAGTCTCCACAAACGCATTCTGATTCCTTCTTTGTTGTTTTCTGTATGTAGACCGCTGTGCATATTTTTATACGCTATTTGGGATTTAACTGTGTTTGGTGTCTTGCTCGTTCATAATTTTGGGAGTCTGATAGCGCCGAGCACAGGCCGTCTCATGAAAACAGCGTGACCTTGTTAACAGGAGATACTCCCTTCAGAAGATAACACACTGAGACTCGGGCGATAATCCTCGCTTCCTTTAGCTCATCTCCTACACTGAAATAAATGGGGTGTGGAAGTTGCTTAAAAACCCTGGGAGACCATTTCTATGCTGAAATTTTCTATGCCTTTCTTTAGCTTCTAAATGTGATGCAAATACACTTAAAACAGTGGACAGCAGACTTTTTCAAATGCACATATGAGACAGTTTATTGGTAAAGATGTCGTTAGCTGACGTTTCTGCATTTTGTCTTGTGTTTTCTTCACAGGAGGTCACAGTTCACTCACCACAGAGTATGGGATGCCTTCCAGCCACTCTCAGTTCATCTGGTTTTTTGTTGTATATTTTTTTCTTTTTCTTTATTTAAGGTAAGACCTAGTGACCTAAAACAAACTTCTTATCCAGAGCTCAGGAGAGAGCGAGCGAGAGAGAGAGATGTAAACGTGATGTATTTAGATTGACCAATAACAGACAGTGGTCCACCCCACCACTGCTGACAGTGTCCAGACATTTATCGATAAAAACACATCAACAAAACAGTCTGAGCGCTGTCAAAACAGCTGATATACAAATAATAATAATATATAATAGCTATAATTGATCGGCCAGGCCAATATATATCAGTCATTGAGTTGTGACAGATGACTGCCTTGTTAAATTTAAACATGAAGAATCAAAACAAAACAAGGTGTCTTATTCTTTTTCCCAGAATGCATCAGACGAACAATGCTAGGTGTGTTGAACTGTTATGGCGACATATACTGTCCATCATTTTACTGGGTGTGGCTCTGTGTGTTTCATACAGCAGGTAAAGCGTGTGCGTTTGTGTGTGTGAACATACTTTGTATTCCGGCCTTTATTTTGAATGTCTTAAAACGACAACATGTTTGGTGTGTTCACAGAGTCTACCTCCTGTATCACACCTGGAGTCAGGTGATTTATGGAGGTGTGGCTGGTATGGTCATGGGAGTCGTGTGGTTTTTTATCACCCAGGAGGTGCTAACGCCGGTGTTTCCTAAGATTGCAGCCTGGTAACAACACGCAGATGTTCTCATGCACAATATCAAACCCGCTCGTATTTATCATAACGTGGTGTTTCGCTTTGTCTTCTCAGGCCGGTCTCAGAGTTTTTTCTGGTGCGAGATACAAGTCTCATTCCAAACATTCTGTGGTTTGAATACACAGTAACCAGATCAGAAGCCAGGTAAAGCCCTTCGCAGCACTTTCTGACAAACGTGAGACTCAAATAATTTGTCATGGATGGCATCTTATAAAGCCTTTTTCTTCTTGCACAGAAACAGACAACGAAAGCTGGGAACAAAACTTCAGTGATCTTCCGTGAAAACTGACAGAAAGGACCACATGTACACACACTCAGAATCACACAAACACACAATCAAACACACTGGAGTTTCATCGTCTGGACTGTTCTGGTTGACACACAAGCGCAGAACGGTGTACTTGTGGACCAAAGGAGCGAGTTCGTTTCTCAGACATGAGCGTTATCATGCGACCCACCTGTTCGTACGCACGACAACATGGCCGTCAACCCTCCCCTCCCTTAGACTGCCCCTGCCATCATAATGCATGCGGACCATGCAAGAGACAAAAACTATTTAATGAGAAATGTAATATATATTTTAATCATTACCGCTCGCAAGAAATATCATACCGGTGATGTGAACGGGGGAAGAGGTGAACGTGGCGAATCAGTCAGCATGGCATTGCTTTTATTTAAACGATAGGTTAATGAATGATTGACGGGAGGGCAAACGCAGATGCAACACTGATAGCAGACGGGGGGGTGGCTGACAGACAACTGCTTTAGCTCATTTGCATATCTTAAGAGAAATATATCTTTTACTCAGTAAATCTCATGACAACGTGTCGCATTTTACCCCGTTAAGCAATTCTGAAACAGTTTTTTTGCACTGTGACTTTTTCAGGACAGTTAAGCGCTTCCCTCCGTTCTTCCTTGAATTCTGTGCTTGGTTATCATGAAATAATGTCACAATGCAAAATAAAATTCTAAAAACACAAAAAGTTCTTTCTTTTGATGTTTGGGGTAATATTTGACCTGGACACGTTCTTGAGAGGTTTTGTAAGATTCACTCAATACTCCTGTTAAAAGTTTAATGTAAATGAAACCGTTTGCACTTAATGAATTTAAAAACATGTTTTTATTATATGAACACTAGTTATTTCAGAGAGGCAAGTATTCTTTTGTTCCTCACTTTCATCGCTGGCCTGTTTTAAGAACGAATGTGTCATGCAAGCGTTTATTGGTTTCAATTTGTGCTCCAAAAGTCTGTAAAGGCATCACAAATGTGGATTTGGGTTTTACAGATTCATCTGTTTCAGTGGTGTAGGGAACAAAATATTGCCTAAAATTGGTCTAAATGATGTAGTACTTTTATTTGTTTTACAAATTGCATTATTTCTATTTTGCATAATTTTTGTACTGCACTATTGGTTAAGATATTAGAAAAACACATAGCTATTTCTGGTTTATTGGGTTTTAGAAAGCTTTACGTCGGCTAATGGCTTTTTTGTTTAATGTGATTTGAAAGATATGCAGAATCACTTTGTAATATTTGGGATCTACATTCCTTATAAATGTATACATATCAATCCAGATCTCAGAGGTCACAGTTCTGACAGGTGGCTGAAAACTTAATGCTCAGAGTTTTATGTTACAATTTATCTAGACTTTGTCCATTATGATTTTCCCTGGACATTCCATAATACCACTTTTGAATATTTAGGGACAACTGCTATTACAGAAAGAGATTGCAAATGGACAACGAAGCCCAAACCTCAGGTGAACTCTAGCATGTACCGAGGCCTCTGATTTATTAGGATGAAACTGTCCCCGAAGGGGTGTTTTTATAAAGGGAAGGGAGGTTATTGCATAACAATAAGTTGATCCTCTCTTATCATGTGTAAATCATATCAGGCTGAACAATAAAACAAATTGTTTATGAATGAAGTCTTGCGGTTATTTGTGTCATTTAACACATTTTGTGTAGGTTATATTTTGCACCTTATAATGCTACATTTTGTACTATAAATTATTTAAGCATAGTAATTTTGCTCTTTTTGGGGTTCAATCTTTGTGAAAATTTGTGCTAGCCTGTGTCCCTCTACCATAAATACTCCTTGTCTAAAGTGCACTACATCCTTACACCTTATTGATATATTATATATTGATTATATCTTGTTTCTAACAGGTGACACTGTGAGTTACGACCCAATGTGCCTTTGCCATTGTTCAATATGTTCCAGAACCAGATGTGTTGAGAACACGTACGGAACTCGCGTATCGCTGAGCTAAGCAGAAATGACTAACAATATGTCTAGGGATTTTCCACCGACCGAAGTGTTTATTTCTTAATCTGAGCATTACATAATTTCCTCATCTTTCGCATATACTGTATATGACCTTGCCTCAATAAAGATTTGACTTTGAGTGAACTGCACTTCTGTGTCTGTCATTCTTGCTCCCTGGATCCAGAGCTTCTTGGTGTTCCATTGACTGACTCTTAAACTTTCAACTATGGTGGTTTTTCTATTATAGTATTGAGTTTCTTATATGAAATAATACATTTAAGTTAGTTATAGGTTTCATACACTTCTCTGACATAGCAAAGGCTATGGCCTCATGGGTCAAAGGTCATGGGCCCATGTTGAGCACCAAGCAGCACCGTTAGGCATCTGCTTAACATTACAAATACACATACACTCTGAAGACACATACAGCACATACACTTTGCAGACATTAGTTAGTTCAAGTATATGTTTTGCAACACAAAAGTAGACGGTAGTCTGTGCATTACTATACGTTATTGCACAAAGTCACGAACACTGATGTGTTCAGTATTAACTTTGAACAGTAATCTTTTTGGGTTGCACAGAATCCATTTAACCATGAGCTCGTTGTAATAAAAACTACATTAAGCAAGAAAGGTTTTAGTAAAAATATGATATACTGTACATCTGCCTGCTAAAAGCAAATGTATACTTTTCTTTTAAGAACTTCAAAAGGGTTTTGCCACGGTTAAGTCCTAGCATAGTAAACCTGACATATAACTGGCAGGTTAAGACCTGAGTAAGATATAATGGTAGCGACTCATCATCAGATGAACTCTGTGTGTGTCACTTTGCTTGCTCGAGCAAATAAAGATTGAAACTCTTGAAACCTGGCTCCTTGGTCTTCGTGAATTCTTTCTACATTGAGCGATCGATTTTGCCACGGCACAACCTAGACAAAAGTTATATCTTAACAATCTTATTTTCATGTATGATGCACTTTTTTATGTTATGTTCAGTCCAAGGTTTTCCAGGTACTTTTCTTAGTTAAGGTTTTAGCATTGAGTTTTAAAATTGTGAGGTTGTTCTGTGATATTTCTTTTTTTAAAATATGAATGATTGTTAATTATATAAACATTAGAAATCAAAATTTTTTATTTGGATTCTTCATCTGTTTTTTAACTCTCTTAATTCCTGTGTAAACATAACATAATGACCTTCAAAATATAAATAAAATATAAAAACAAATATGCACATGGGATATAATGAAATATAAAGCAATATGATATAATAACAATGTGTGTAATAACAATACGATATAATGACAAAATGTGAAATAACAGATTTACGTTAAGCGAGGCATTGCATTAAAATAAAATCAGCATTAATTAAATAAAATATTTAAATAGACATTTATAAAGGAATTCAAATAGGCTATGCGAATAACACAAACATATACATTTTATGTATAAATTTAATGGATGAAATTACACATTTGAAATCTAATTCCAAAAATGATGAAAGAAACAATGGAGATTGGACTATTTAATATGAATTAACACTTTGCCATAAACCTTTTTTGTACAACCAGTGGTTTACATCTGTCGTACAAAATAAATAAATAAACTTTAGCTTTTAAATATATTTATATTACAATCAGAGAACAAATGGGCATCACGTTTGGTCGCTAATAGACTACAATCCCGCAAGTGTCGTTAGCGCGCTATAAATCACTCGTCTGCAGTTGGCCTTCGCAGGGGCAATGGACGGCTCCGCCTACCTTGTGACGTCACCGACGCGCGACTCGGCAGCAGGCGTGTCTTCAGTAGAATTGAGAGTGAGTGTAAACTACACTGTTGAGGAGACATTTACAAAAAATATGAAACCCACTTAAAGGATACGAGCGGTCCTGTTTTGGAGCTTTGTCGGTAATATATAATTGTTGTTTGTGTGCTTTGCATTTGTTTGAGCGTTTATTGACATTTAAAATGTATGTGTTTTGCATGTATGTAGTGTGGCGCTAAAGTTCGCTCATCGTGTAACTTACTTCAGTGATTTATAGCTTTGACGGGCCTTACTAAGTACAAAAATGCGTTATGGTTTGACATTATTTGGCCTTCTTCTCAGTCTGACTGTTAAGTAAGATTTAATCAGCCTGTTTTAATAAGATTTAATCAGCCTGTTTTAATATGTCAATATTATTGGCTGCACATGTTTTGTTGGCGTCAATAGTAACGTAAGCTGTTTTGTTTATGCTGGCGTGTCTAATGGGTTAAACCCTTTTATTTTTCTTGTGGTTCGTGTGTATCGCGTCAGAACAGGAAATCCTTGCGGCGAATGCTGCTTATATTTGCGAATCCGCTGATTCGCAGATGTTTGTGGCTCAAATTCAATTTATTAAACAGTCAGTTGTGGTACTTAATTCTGATTGGTTGAGCAGAGTACTAAGTAGGTATGATGACAAAATTTCCAAACACCCCTAAGCTCAAAATGGATCACATGACTAGACAGAGCTGAAAATTCCCTTTACAACGACACCTGAATTGTGAAAATCAGTTGAGGATTGCGAAAGTTATGATATTATAATAACGGGGAATATATTAAAATAGTAAACATTAACTACAATAGAAGTCATGTGACCGAAAATGCTTATTATTCACACATTTTTGCTTGTAACTTCCTCATTTAATCAGATATTTGCATGAAATTTGAATAGAAGGTAGAATTTTGTTAGTTCTTTCAAATGAAATCATGAAAATTTACTGTTTTAGCTGGAATGGGCATCAGACCCATGGTACCTCACTGAAAACAATTATAATTAATAAGCGTTCATTCATATTCATAAACATTTATTTTCAGAACACAAGAGAAAACAACAAGACACATCAATATTAATTGTTAATTCATATTCATACAAGTACACAACAAATATTCATTGTCATTCACAAAAGGCTATTGTACAATGTGGCTATTGTACAACCAAGTCATCCAAGATGACGTCTGCTGCCATCGCATAGATGGACACATCATTGTCATGGGCATCAAATTCATACCCCTCCCCGCTCATGGCCCAATAGCCAACAGTGTATTTCTTTTTTTTAGCATGGAAAGTTTCAATTTTCCCATTGAAAATGACCCTATTGCCACCCAAATCCCATGCATGACATACAAATGCCCCCACCCCTCTGCCACCCAACAACTCCTTGATCAAGCTCATTTTTTCTTCTGAAAGTTCTGGAAATGCTTCCTTGATCTTGTCTGCACCTAATTCTTCAATCTTTTTCTCTAACACTTTCCGTTCTTGTTCGCTTCTTTCTTTCTTTTGTGGCTTGACGTTTGTGCAATTCCTCCTGCAGCTCTCCTTGCTTCTTCCTCCTCTTTCTTCTTTGTATTACACCCAGCCTCACTGCCTTCCTGATGACCAGCTCTTGTTTTTCCTTGTCTAAACTGTCCAAGTAGTCCACAGTGTTGTTTTTCCGTGCTCGCATTTTACAGGACAAGTAGCAGATGGTGGCATTTGGAGCTTTCTTCTTCAACGCACTAAACATCCCCATCAGCTCTTCAGCATCCATGTTGTGTGATCTCGCTGAGGTTGTCTCTTGTTTTAGTTTCTCCGTCACTATCCATGTATCAGCAAAGTATTGTTGATACTGCCTTTCAAGGACTAAAATGACCGCTCTCAGACAGCTTTCCATCATTTGAGTGAACATGACTGTGTCTTTTGGTGGTTGTTGCAATTTCTCAAGGATTATGTCTGAAGCATTCAGAATACTAAGTGGACAATGTGGGTTTGTTTTGCAGGCATGCACAGAGTATGATGATGATGATCGAGAACTGTATGTGGTGTACCACGTCACTGGATGTGGAGGGAGGGGAAGCCATCAGAACCTTGTTGAGGCGCTACGGTTCAGAGAAGCTGTCGAAGCATGAGATGGATTCTCTAAATGAAGATCTCAGCTGCTGTATGGATTGTGTGGTGGAGTATCACCGAGCGAGAGACGGTGTCACTGAACTGCACAAGGTATGCAAACACCATACAAATCGTTTTGAATTGATTTGGGTCTAGAAATTATGCATTTCATTCAGGAATAAAACTCCTTTTTTTTGTGAATTGACTTGCAGAGATGTGTTGTTCACCATAAAACTAGGAATGCGCTAATTTAGCTAAATGAGCCTAATTTCTTTTTTGACGTTCTTCAGATTAGTGTGAATTGTGGCCTGTATCACAAATCCAGTTTGGGTTTTTACCCAGGTAAATTCGTGTTTAGTTTGAGCATACTCTGAGTTTTCGGGCTCAAGAAGGTAAATTGGTTTCGAGTTTTCGGGCTCAAGAAGGTAAATTGGTTTCGAGCGGGTTTCGTCGCCACGGTAACTTGGGCTACATGGCTAACTTGCTCCAGAGCAGGTTTTATTCTGGGTTAGAGATCGCAAACCAAAACTGGATCAATCTGTGAGAAAGTGACGTGTATCTGACGCAGTGAAGCCACCCCCCTCATATCTCTCGCTCCAAATAAAAAGTTTTGATAAGATGTTTTTTTGCTGCTAAGTGTTTATTTGTATTGTGTAGATTTACATTTATTGATTATTATTTAAAACGTGTTCATATAACTCTTATGTGAGTTGATAATTAATATTTATTAATTGGTGGTGGTGGTGTAATGGTGTGGGGGATGTTTTCTTGGCACACTTTAGGCCCCTTAGTGCCAATTGGGCATCGTTTAAATGCCACGGCCTACCTGAGCATTGTTTCTGACCATGTCCATCCCTTTATGACCACCATGTACCCATCCTCTAATGGCTACTTCCAGCAGGATAATGCACCATGTCACAAAGCTCGAATCATTTCAAATTGGTTTCTTGAACATGACAATGAGTTCACTGTACTAGAATGGCCCCCACAGTCACCAGATCTCAACCCGATAGAACATCTTTGGGATGTGGTGGAACGGGAGCTTCGTGCCCTGGATGTGCATCCCACAAATCTCCATCAACTGCAAGATGCTATCCTATCAATATGGGCCAACATTTCTAAAGAATGCTTTCAGCACCTTGTTGAATCAATGCCACGTAGAATTAAGGCAGTTCTGAAGGCGAAAGGGGGTCAAACACCGTATTAGTATGGTGTTCCTAATAATCCTTTAGGTGAGTGTATATATAAGCATTTTAAAGTAATGAAGTATTCATATTATATTTTGATCTTCTTGTAAACCTATAAATAATTTAAATTCAGTTGATTCTGCATTGATATAGTCAGTAGCTGCCTTCTCAAACTTTCACTGCAGCAATATTTATTCCTGCCTTGTAAATGTGTTTCAATTCATGACATTTTTTCATAATGATCTCGTCATCTTCAACAGAAAAGTGAATTGCGCTGATACTAGCGAGAAGTCAGTCAAACTGATGATGCTTTCCATGTTCCAAGTGATTGGCTGTTTACCTCACGTGTCACACTTTCAGGTGTACACGCCTCACAAATTCTGGATCAAACCAGAGTTGACGGAAAGTTTATACCAAGCTTTGTGCTACAGCTGAACCTGATCTAAACCAGGTTGTCTGTGTCTGGTTTTGTCAACTCAAAACTTACTCTGCAACTCTGTGTTTGTTCACCTCGCTTTGTGATACAGGCCACTGGTGTTTAATAAGTGGGTTCAAATCTTGTTTTGTTGTTGTCTGTGTGTTGTCCTTGATGGGAAAAGCCAAGTAAAATTTTGTTGCACATTCGCTAAGAGCAATAAAAACATCACTATAAAATATGTTTAATGTTGGCATGAAACGAAAGAAGCGATTGTCAAAGGTCATTGCAGCCCCACCCTTGCGCCATTCCTGACCAGAAGTGAAGAGCGGTTGAGAGGGGGTGGAGGTTAATGTTTTTGATTAAAGATTACAAGTGCAAATCGATTTAAGAAATAATGATGTGCACAGATAAATAATTTACTAAAAAATAAATACTTCACCACTGTGTAAAACTATTAGAATGATCATTTTTAATTTCTTGCCGAATTTAAACCGCAAACTAATTTTGTTTGCACGGCCATGGAGATGAAGAAATAACTGTGGCAAGAAGTGGAGCATAAGGGGCCGATCATATAGCATTTATCGCTGTTATGGGCCGTGTCCACAGAGGCGTTTCTGCTGGCGTATGGCGTGTTTTTCAATAGTTTCCAATGGAAATGCAGCGTTTTTTGAAAACGCGAGTAGTATGGTGGTTTTTCTATTATAGTATTGAGTTTCTTGTATGAGATAATACGTTGAAGTTAGTTATAGGTTTCATACACTTCTCTGATATAACAAAGGCTATGGGCCTCATGGGTTGAGCACCATCAGGCATCTGCATAGTATCACAAATACAACACTTTGTAGACATTAGTTTGTTCAAGTATGTTTTACAACACAAAAGTAGACGGTAGTCTGTGCATTACTATAATTGCACAAAGTCACGAACACTGATGTGTTCAGTATTATCTTGTTTGAACAGTAATCTTTTTGGGTTGCACAGTATGGATTTAACCATGAGCTCGTTGTAATAAAAACTACATTAAGTAAGAAAGGGTCTAGTAAATGACAATATGATATACATCTGCCTGCTAAAAGGAAATGTGTATATACTAATTATTTTAAGAACCTCAAAAGGGTTTTGCCACGATTAAATCCTAATAGTGAGCCTGACATATAACTGTGGCTGGTGGAGACCTGATTGGAATATAATGGTGGTAACTCAGAAAGAGGATGGACTAATAAAAAAGGTGATATGTGAAACCTGATTGGTAGAAGGTGATGTCAGGCGAAACATGATTAACACTGAAAAACAACTTGAGGTTACTGTATAAAAGATGGAGTCAGATATTTATTCGTTGGACATCTTCAGATGATCTCAGTGTCAAATAAAGATTGAAACTCTTGAAACCTTGCTCCTTGGTCTTCGTGATTTCTTTCTGCATTGGACAGCCGATTTTGCCAGGACAGCAGCTGGCGTTTTTTTCCTTGCTTCCCGGCGCTCTGTTTTTCCCACGCTCCGTGGACACAGCCCCTTAGACGCGCCTAAGAGACGTGCCCCTTAGACACTTATTCAAAGTAAATATGTTTAAACAGGTTTTGTGGGAACTGGAGAAAGCTCGACTCCTGCATGTGTTGGGATCCATGTTGGACCAGGAGCTGGGGGAGGATGATGACATCTTAATCATCGAGGACGATCACGAAGAACCCGTGTCAAAGATCTCGCCTACAGAATTCCTCAACAGTCTTCGCTTCCCATTGTTCGAAGTTCTGAAATATCCGTACCTGCTCTGCCACCCTGAGCTGTGTAAGTCATGTTGTCACAACCTACAGATTTCTATGTAATATGTTCATGCCGTTCTATTAGTCTACATTGAAAGTGGCATATTTGAACTTGTAGAGCCAGTTATGTGGTTAACTTTATTTATTTCGGAGAGAGAGTGCTTTGTGCGCCTTAGAAAATCGATTGCATGAGAGAATTCTTCTCACTCGCTCTCCACAGGTGCTATGGCGGTAAAGGCCTTGTGTGTGCTGCAGGACATGAAACAGTCTTTGAATGTGTTTGAGAAGTATCAAGGAACATACCTGCTTCTTGTTCATCCTGATGAAAAGGTATTTCAGCTGAACACAAAACCCCAGACACCTTCGCATCCACTTTCTCACACTTCCAGTTCTGTAATGCCCTTCTTTTTATTTCAGGTGCGACGCTGGGCGATCGACGCAGCGAAGACTATGAAGAGTGTGGACCGGGACGCCTACTATGACCTACAAGAAATCTTCTCTTGCATGCTTTATGTCATTGAGCTTGGATTTTATCAGGATGTTCCCGATTTGGATCCGGATTCCTATGCCAGGGGCACCATCGAGAGACTGCCCTCTCACCTCTATGATGCACACAATAAGAAGAACTACTGGCTAGGTTTGTTTTTAGAAGTCTTTTTATTATTATTTATTATCAAATCGGTTGAGGTGTGAACTGAATCTCAATACATTTTTTGAACAGCAGGGGCCGCTATTTTCACTGCAAACCTAAACGTGGACATGCTGATATTTCTTAAATGCAAAAAAAATCCAAGAAAAGCTCAGACAGTATTAGTTTGTTTATATTAAAGAGACTTTTTCTATTATTAATTTGTTATAAAATTACAGTTTAGTTTTGTTATTTGAAATTAAACATTATTTTATCATACAAAGAAACGTGAAGCATTTAAGAAATAATGCAAGGGACGTTGTTCATTTCTAATTGGTTTCAACTCATTTTTTCCAAAATAAATCGTGAGTAAATCGTGAATAAATCGCATCGTGAGATCAGAATCGTGAATCGCATCGCATCGTGAGCTGAGTGAATCGTTACATCCCTAATGGGAGTCAATGGGGGGAAAGATCTGTCTGGTTATAAGAATTCTTCCAAATATCTTTCTCGGTGTTCATCACGACAAAGAAATTTCTACAGATTTGGAACAACTTGAAGGTGAAGAAATGATGACAGAATTTTCATTTTCGGGGAAGCTGAAGTATCACTTTAACCCCATTGAGAATCTTTGGGATGTGCTGGAGAAGACTTTGAGCAGCGGTCTGACTTTCCCATCATCAATACAAGATCTTCTTGGCGAACAATTAATGCAACTCTGGGTGGGAAAAAATTGACATTCTTGACATTGCAAAAGCTTATCGAAAAGATGCCACAGAGAATGCGTGCCGTAATCAAAGCTAAAGGCGGTCCAACAAATTATTAGAGTGCGTGACTTTTTTTGTTTTTGGACTGGCAGTGTATTATACTAAACATAAGGAATTGATGTTTTAACATATTGCACTTCAACATGTGGAAATGTTTCAATATAATGCATTATTTTCCAGTGTATTCCTATAGATTTGTGTAAGGGCTGCTTTTGTGAGTGTGGCTCTGGATGGAATAATTTGTTAATATGAATTTTGCATCTAAAAGGTTATGTCACACTTGGGTGTTTGTAGCCATTACTCCTTTTTTCATTCTTTATGGTTTCATGTTCAACTTTTTTGCTTTTTCAATAACCTAAAAAGATAGTTCAGTGCTGTCTAGATCGAATCTCAGGGGAAATGTCTATTTTCAGAGTTTCTCTTCTGTGTTTTGCAGCTGTTATGAAATTGAAGAAAGGAAAAATGATACTGTAGCTTCTGCCTAAAATAAATTTGACTCTGTGTCACAGTGCAGATTTGTTGATCATGGGTTTAATCCCAATGAAAGCATACATTAATACATGTATAGCTTGCATGCACTGAATTGCATCAAATGAGGACAACAGCCAAATGCATAACTGTGAATCTAAGTTTTTGTCCTAATCAGTTGCATTTTCTACTAATACCCAAAAGTTACTTTGTGTTGGAAACTGGTTAGGCAGTAGTGTAATGTTGACCTTGAGAAAGCTAAATGTTCTGGGTTTTCCGTTTCAGAATGTGAGGTATGTCAAACCTGAGAAAGCGGGGTAACTCAAGCCCGTTTCTAAAAGAGAGGTAACTTGTAGTCCGAGTCAGTAACCATAGTAACTTACTCTGTGAACCTAACCTGGTCGGGATCAGGGGTTCTTTGATAAACCCAGAGTTTCTTTCCATCTCCTCCCCTTTTAAAGCACAAGTGGTGTACCTCATTCATTCATTCATTAATACATTAATAGTCATTCATGGCACACATTATGATCACACAGAGACATCTCAGTGACTTAAATGTCATATGTGCTTTTAGAGGATCGTGTGTGTGACGAGGCTTCATTAATTCATAGGGATGTACTTTGAATTCAGGAGAGCAATTTAGGACCCGAGTGGAGTTTTGTCATTTTCCCGTGCATTTATATTAAAACTGTACATCTAATTCACTGTAAAGAAAAATGGTATCCATCAATAACATCAGCCATCGTGGCCGTGTATTACATCCGAGTATATTCTTTCCCTTACATGTTCTCACAAATGGTAGCTTTCAATGGAGGATAAGAAATGACTTAAAGTGTATAAAATAAAGAAATTGATAAATACATACATAACTGTAGAAATGAAGCGATAAAGGTAATAAACAATTAATTTTGACGTGTAGCCGTTCCTACCAAAATCTGCTCCGAGCAGGGTTCGAACCGATGATCAGTCTGACTTTGACCTGAAATTCTGACACCCTAACAAGTGTCCTATACACCATGATGTCTTGCACTGATGGGGAGTGAGAACATGAGGATTTTTTGTTATTTCGGTTGTTTCATTTATTCATTAATTTACTGAATGATTTGTTTATTGGTACATTTATCGATTCATTAATTGAAACTAGGGTTGTACCGATACTAGTATCGGAAATTCCACCGATACCACATAAAATTCTGGTATCAGAATCGGCGAGTACTTGAATCCATGTACCGATCCGATACCAATTTCTTAAACGGGACCTAGTTATGCCCGCTAGCATTGCTTAACGCTGCAAATGGCAAGGCTTCTTCACTGCTCAGAATGCAAACACAGAAAGTTGTGCTGTGAAGAAGAAATGAAAATGTGCTAGGGACATGCACGAATATTCGTCCGCAATAATTATTAGAAAATTAAAAATGCTATTTGAATATTTTTATTTTTCATTAAAAAAAAACTGCATCATCACCACAGGTTTAGAATTGTCTTGTCTTATTTAACGCTTCTTCACTTCATCTATAATGACGTTATAATGTACATAAAATATAAAAAATATTTTGCATGTGTCCTAAATCTTTCTACAGTCAGATCGCAAGCTAGTCTAAATATTTTAAGTTCACACACGACGGCCTGACAGATCGCGTGTTATGTTCAGCTCGCATCACCAAAAATGTTTTAAAAACTGGTGAGCCACAGAATTCGTTAACATTACATTACTTGTATATAAGTTGGTATAAAAATACCAACGTAATATTAAATGATTCGATGATTCATTTATTTATTACCATGACTTTTTCGGAGCGGTTTTTTGTTCGTTAGAAATATGTTGGGCTAACTAATGCTGGTTTCAATAACTTTAAACATTAAAATGTACATTTCACTGCAACTAATGTTAATAAATTTGGCCTTAGCATAAGACTGGTACCTTTCTCCATGCCTAAAGCCTGCATTTTCCTCCTAAGAACTTCAGGGTCGTCGCCTTCAAGTTATAGCCTGTAAATAAATCCGCACGGGTGTTTGTTTTAAAACGCGTTGAAATTCTTTAGTTAGGCTTAGTTGAATTTACTTATTGATGTTAATGCAATGCAAAGCTAAACAAGACAGACACTGACCATGAAACGACAAAGAAAACAATATTTGCGGTTGTGATCAGCAGAATTAGTCATTCTTCCTCAAATGCCGGTCACGTAATAAAGAACAAGCACTAAAATGGCTCCGTCTTTGTTTTTAGGATCAATTAACAGTCTGTATGGAGGTATCAAGAAGCCTTCTTACTTTATTTATTATCAACATTATAAACAATAAAGCCAGATATTCTTGTCAGATCTGGGTTTTGATACCGGGAGTTAGAGAAGAGCAACGCAACGCATTATTCACATTCTCCGCTGTCTGCTTGTTGAACAGACTTTCAACAGAGTAAAATAGACCTACTGTATTATGCTTGTTTTTCTTATCAAGAACATGTTAAACAAAATAAACAAGATAACCATATATCACAGACTTTCAATATGCGTTTTTGTTTTGTATGTTTGGTTTTTGTATGATTTCGCTTTGAGCAGGTTTAAATGCAGTTTTTATGCATTTTTCTATTTTTTTCCAACGTTGCTAATCTTTTCAACATTAAAAACCCTATATACAGGATCTAATATTAGTGCATTATGAATATTTAATGTTAGTTATAAGCTTGATGTGAAATTGTGACTAAATAAAAACGAAACGAATTATGTATTTTTTCACTTAATTTAAATAAACGAATATTAGTTTTTTATGAGCTCAAATATTCTAATATGAAATTATTGAAAAATGCCCATCCCCAGTGCTAGCGCTGTTTGGCAGTATTTCAGAGTGGACCAACCAGCCAGTAAAACTGCGACTTAAGAAAAATAAATAATATTACTGTCAAATGTCTGTCAGATAATAAAAATACTCTCTAATTTACTGTATGTATTTGTTCATGTTTTATTAAGAGATACGTTTAAAGCACATCATAAAATAATTATATCAATTCACACAGGGCTAGTATATACAGCTGTATACAGATACACACCCTGGTATCGGATCAGTACGTGGTATCGGCTGATACCCTGAGCCCAGGTATCGGAATCGGTATCGGGAAGGAAAAAAGGGCATCGGAACATCCTTAATTGAAACTTAAGTCATTTTCAGCACTAAGCATTAGTAAATCCATTTATGTCTGTATGCAGAGCGGAAAGTGTTCCTCGCTCTCAAGCGCTTTCTGACGCCATGTTGCTTTTTTTTGGTGCCATTGTCATGGTGAATGGTAATATCGGTGCTCCATTGATCATGGCTTGTCGTAATTGTGGTGCAAGCTCTTAACTCAAGGTAAGCCTACCCAGAGTTTATATAATTAACTCAAATCAGCTGTTCTGAAACCAAAAACTCAGTTTCGCATCTCGGCATAAATGAACTCCGTTCACATTTTAACTCTGTGTTGGTTGAACCTCCTTATTGAAACGGGCCCCTGGTGTGTTTTTTTTCTATCTTTTTAAAGTTCTGATCTTTGTTCCTTTTAGGCATCTGTATGTTACTAACACAGCTCAGCGCTGAAACAATGGACTCTCTGTTCATGGGGCAGTTCAATATCCCTCTCTGCATACTCAACACCATGGACGGGTTAAAAAATGGTATGTCATTGTTATGTAGCAAACTATATCTAATTGTGTTTCTTCTACCGAAGACATTATTGAATGAGGTGTTATTGTGACCAATGTTAAAATGTATTTTTTCGTCCAGAGGATGATTTTGCTTCTGACCCATTCTGGCCAGCCCTTCAGTGTTTTATGGTTATTCTGGACCGACTTGGTTCTAAGATCTGGTGTCAGGTCGACCCTATCGTGGCTTTTCAGACCATAACTGGAGCAGCCAGCTACACTGCAGAAATAAGAAACATCCAGCAAAAAACCATGGGGTAAGAAGTTTCTGCGTTTGCCAGAATTTTACTACCTACAATTAAATGTCCTTTGAAAAGCAGGCCAAGCAGTTTGGCAAAGTGAAACTGGTCTAGATATAACTTATCATATCTGTTAAATGTAACTTGATTTTTTTGTTCTTTTATGAGCAGGGGGAAGGTTAAGGTAGAGCCAGAATTTGACGACAACATGGTGACCTGCAGTCAAATGGTGTATGACTGTTATGCTTCAGAAAAAACAAGCAAAGTAAATTTCTCCACAAACACACAAATCACCACATTCTCATCCTTGTTTTAGAACTGAAAGGGTTTAAAAACTGTCCTGCTTTTCACCTTGCAGACGACCAGTACATCGTCCAGTGGTGGTATTTGCAACAACATGATCTATGAAGATATGCAGTCCCTGGTCAACGTACTTGATTCAGAAATGGGCCAGAGCATGCGCGTCTATGGCAGCACATTTCTGTGGTTCATTCCTTTTGTACGTTCCATAATGGACCTTCCGGAGTTCAATGCTTCCTACATCAGACAGGTCATTCACTACCTGTGTGATAAGATAAACGTCAGTCGACACATGCTGAACGGACAGACTAACATGTGTGATAAAGTGACCGAGTTTTTCACCCGCATCCTCATTCAGATTGTCGAGCTACATTTAAATGAAGGACGAATGGGCAAACTTTCGCGCTGTGCCCACATATGGGTGGAAGTGATTGTCATGTGTACCGTCCTGTCTGATGAGTTATTCAATTCTAGACCACCAGACTGGATGGGTGGGATTCACAGAGTCAGTTCAACCTCGAACACTCTCGGTTACAGACTACCTGCACCTGACAGCGGTGTTTGTCCCATTATTCAGGGCTGCAACACTTTGATTCGGAGTCTGCTGAAAGAAGGGAAGCGAACTGGATCTGACCAACGTTCTACCAGATATTTGAATTAGCTGAACAAGCAGCTGCGTGGAGATCTGAACAAACGGTGGAAGCTAACAAGTTCTGAATCTGCTGAGCTTCAACGATGTTTAGAAAGCATCGTCAAGTCAATGCCAGAAAGACCTGCTTCGCCACCTTCTGCCCTGTCTACACCATCCATAGAGGCAGCTCCAAATGGTAATCTTTTTAAAACTACGACCTTGCATGCACTGCAACATGAAGACCAAGAGGCAGGTCCAAGCAGAGCAGGAGAAGCGCCCACTTTCATCAAAGAAGAGCCACTTTGGGATTGCATCTCTGATGATGATTTCTTCAGTAGTCTTGAGGACATCATGGAGGCTAAGAAGGAACCTTCTGAGCCAGTGATGATTTCAGAACGGCAGAGACCTCCTGTTGGGTTAGCACACATTAAACCAGACCTGGAAAAACTGCAGGAACTTCGATCCAGGCTGATTGATAACCAGAATTTAACAAAGATTGAAGCTATAGCCCAAAGAATGCCTTGTAAACCTGAGGTTGGGGGAGACAGTCTTGGCCATGAAGAGCTACCCGTGACATCAAAACAAGTTCAAATGGCAGCAGCTAAAGAAGAATGTGGTTTTGGAGATGAGATAGAGGAAGATGATGATGAACCTCTTGATATCAGACTGGTCCGCTTGATGAAATCCCAAAGAAATGTTGGAAAAAAGCATGCCATTGGCACCTCAAAAGAAAATTTTGGTACCATAATTATCTCTGACGATGAAATTTCTGAAAGTGGTGAAAGGCCAACAAATGAGATTGTGATGTCCTGTGATGAGAATAAGTTTCCAGTGTCACCCGAGAGTCCAGGCCGTGACTATGATGATCTCAGTGAATCACAAGTGTTTGAGTTTGAGACCCAGCAATATGTGACATCCGCTTGGGAGGATTCAGATTTTGACACATCGGTCGTGACTAGGAAGTTTAAGTTCGACTCTGCTCTCAAACCACAGGTGACTCCTGTTCCTGATGAAGGTTCTCCCTCGTGGTGTTCAGAGACTGAAGCGGTTCCTGATGAGCACATTGAAAGGGCCTGTCAGCAAGCAGAAGAGAAGATCGGACAACAAAAGCAGAACGAAGAAAAAATCAGACAACAGCAGCAAACCGAAGAAAAGATCAGACAACAAATGCAAAAGGAAGAAAAGATCAGACAACAAATGCAAAGGGCAGAAAAGAAAAGACAACAGCAGGAAGCAGAAGAGAAGATCAGGCAACAGCAGCAGCCACAAGAGCCAACGGTTTCATGTGCATCTTCCTCATCCAAATTGAACAGTCCTGTAGAGTTCAATGATAAATTCATCAAACAAACTACTCTGCCAGTCAAAAACCAGAAAACTCTACCATCCGAAAAGAGAGACACTGTGCAGTCCAAGAAACCTTTAATAATTGAGGCCCTGGCTCAAAAAATCAGGCGCCATCACTGGAAACGCACCCTGAGTTCTCAAGATGATGAAGAACCACCTTTAACTTCTGCATCCTCATAGGAGTTGCCTGCTCCATCCACATCCTCCAGCTCTATTTCCTCGGCTTGTTTTTTATCCTCCACCTCACGTGGCATTCCTGCTGTCGTTCCACCAAAGAAGGTTCGTAAAGCCGTCGAACCGGAATCAACAGTGGAACGTCTGGGATTGAAAAAAAGGGAAAGGAAGGCCTTTGAACTTTCTCAGCGGTCCCTGGACAGTGTTGCTAAACTGCGGGGGCATGGCCAGAAAGTGCAGGTCGAACAGCAACAGATAAGGCGGCGAGTGAGTGCCACTAAGACCTCCCCACAGAAACGTATGGGGAAAGGCAACAAGAAACTCCTGGCATCTCAAGATATGCAGTTTTTCCGGCAAAGCCGTGATAAGCGTCAAAGGCCAGCAGTGGTGTCCCCCACAACGCCAGCTCCCAAACCAACCACGAGTACCCAACCAGGGGGCATGCACCCACTGAAACCTATGATTGGAGAAAAAGATTTTGCCTTTCATTATTCTGCTGACGGTCAGGATCTGGCCGAGGGCAGGGAAGTAAGTACTGCAACGGAAATTAAAACAAACCATACCAAAGAAAACTGTGACGCTACATCTGCTGTGGCTGAACATAACAGGACAGAGTCTGAGTACTTAAGAAGCGGTGAGTTTGCTGATGCTGCTGTCAACAAAAAAGTGAAAAAAGATGCTGAGGATGCAAAAGAGGAGGCGGATGATGAATGGATGTTCCTCACCCAAATGGAACCCACAGACATGGAGCTATGCTCTCAAATGGAGCAATACGAAGAAAATGATGAGAGATTTTTCCTTAAACGGAGAGATCCTGTAGACATGGACCTGGACATGGATGATGAAGTCAACGAGTCCGATACCACAGGGCAACCAGTGTCTGCACATAAACCTTCACATCCTATGCAAACTCCTGCACATAAACCTTCACATCCTATGCAAAATCCTAACACTTCTAAACGTATTGATTCAAGTGATGATAATTTGTTCTTGAAGCCTGGGATGTCCCCCATGTCTCAGAAAAAAGCCAAGCCTTCCACCACGAAAATATACACCCCCAGCTCACGAAGTGCCTCCCTAGTCCAGGAAATGGAAAAAGGAGATAAGCCACCTCCTGTGTGTAATACTTCTAAAGCTAAAGTAGCTCGTCCGCCTCCAGCCATGCCACCCCCCAAAACAACTCCTCCTCCTGTCCCTTCTACACAGTTTGCACATCCAATGCCTTTTAGGCCAATTGCTCGACCACAGAGTCATGCCCCTAAATCAATCACCAGTACCAAAATAAGCTCTACATCTGAACCGCCATCATACAAAACATACCCGAGACCTGAAGCTCCAGTTCACAGACCAGCGCACACAATGGATCATAGCCCAAACTTTGACATTTCGTTCCTGACCCAAGCTATTCTCAAATGGGAATATCGGATGCTTGAGAACTACAAAATATTTGGCAGTCCAGATGACCTGTGCCAGCATCCACTGAAGGAGGTGCCAGTTAAATTCACTAGCTACCTAGAGTACTTCAACACTATGTACCCTCTGCTGCTGGTAAATGCATTTGAAGAGGTAAGCTCTATCATTCCTAAATCTTTGTATGGTTCTTACACTGTGTATGAGATTTGTCTTATGATTTCTAGACAAGGCAAGGGAAAATTTAAGTCTTGATATATCATCTGTGGGCTGTTTGTCAATGTTTCATTGGCTTTCCTAATAGATGGCTAAAGAGTGGCAGAAGAAGGGAAGAATTACACTGTTTGCAAAGGTCCAGGGTATGGAGTACAGCAATCATATAGCCAGCACCAACTTCATAGGTAAGTCCAACCATATTGGGCGTTACAGCAGATCATCTACAGTAGTTTGTGATGTTAATTTTCTTGAATTTTTATGTCTAACACTTCTATATTTGAAACATATTGGCTCTTTTGAATTGGGCCAACAAATATCCACCCAGAATGCCATAGAAACAACATGGCAATGCCCAGATAACTATTCACAATGCCAGTGCCTTTTGGACATGCATCACACAACTCGCACCATAAATATATCCATCAGTTAGATTTCATATTTTGCATTTGTGTGTTAGTCAGCTGCTAATGACATGAATTTCTTGGTGATGTGCTGCCAGTTCTTTTACTCCATAATATATTTATGAGGGGAATGTCTGTGGAAAGTGGCATCAGTTTAGTTATGTTGTTAAGTAATGTTTCTCTGGTTTTAGCTGGCCTTAACCTGAATGAAGAAATGAAACAGCTGTATCCCAAAGAAGATGACCTCGTACTGCTTTGGCTGCCTGAGAACACTGGGGCGTACACACACGACGATCACGATATCCTAGGACATGCTCATTTCGGTTATGTGTCCCGGTCCAACGTTTCCAACAGAGGTCCAGGTGTGTGGCTTTTGCTTTAGACTAGGGGTGTGCGAGATATATAGTGTGCGATAATATTGTAAATCTTGTTTTAACGATGTGCGAAATCACATTATCGAATGTCTCGCGTTTTTTAAGCTCCACTAAAAACAGCACTCTGTGTTCACAAATACTATAGTCAAGCACTGCGCGTACACTTTTACAGCGCAGTTAGCATTTTAGCCGATCGCGCGGTCTCTGTCAGCTCTTGGTCTGCTCATAAATGGTGCGGCGGGGCGCAGAGGTGCTCGCGCACGTAATCGCACAGAGGACCGCGTCAGGTGAAGTGATGTTACCATGGATTAAAGTTCTCCGTCGCTACGACGGATTTCCGTCAATTGCAGGGTTCCAGCCTGTCCTTAATGTCTTAAATTCTCTTTTCATAATGTTGTTAACCCTTTGACGCGTACGATCACACCAGTGTGATTAGAACATTATGCGCTTTGGCTGGCACTGAGCCAGAGACAGACTCAGTCACATATCACAACTACTCAGTGCTTTCAACCACATAATGTTTAATTTAGCCTTCAGACATATACACATGCCTACAAGCACAGAATACATTTAGAGATTGCATAATACACACTGATGTGTATGGAAGCGGCAATAACAGTCTCCTCAAATGTAGTTTGACGGATGGGTTTTATTCAGATCAGACACAGTATCTGCAATGTAAGCAATTGTTAAGATCACTCAATTCTTCTACCAGTTCACCAGGCACTTACGTTTGTGTTTTTAAGAGAAGTGAATGAATTCACGTGATGTAAATCCGACAGATCTCAGACCGCGGCAGAAACAAACATAGAGGCGCCCGCTTATAGCTCAACTAACGCGATCATTATAAAAGTGTTTAAACACCAAAACACATTCACATGCACATATTTGACAATCGGAATGTCAGATATTTCATGACATAGTTAACAGTTTGTGAAAAAAAATTTTTTGAGTAAAAAAGAAAAATGATGTAAAAGCAATGCATTAGTCCTACAGCTGCTGTGGCTCTGCGGTGTGTCACGTGATAAGCAGTGCCGCGTCGCTATGGAAATGTTAAAGTGATAGGCTACCTTCTTAACGGTCGCCTTGAAAAAGCTAGTCAAACACTGTAACTAGTCACTGTAGCTAGTCAAA
Source organism: Triplophysa rosa (assembly GCF_024868665.1). Classification (NCBI taxonomy): domain Eukaryota; kingdom Metazoa; phylum Chordata; class Actinopteri; order Cypriniformes; family Nemacheilidae; genus Triplophysa; species Triplophysa rosa. Next base: position 20,442,192 of record NC_079908.1, on the reverse strand, counting down.
CACTGAAACGGATGTCAGGTGTAGCCAAGCTTCAGGAATATGGTTTCACAGCCAAAAGGCAGAAAAAGTGAAAAGCACTCTGGAGACAAATACAAACAACATTTTTGGTCTTTAGTGGTTCTTTTATTTTGTTCTTTTTTTCTGTTAATTAAGAGTTTCAGAAAGCATTGTTTGGTCTTATAAGATAAATTAAAAAATGCACTGAAAAGTTATAGATGGTTGATTATTTGTCTAGGTAAGTATACATTTTTCATAGATTAAAAATAGCTTTTAAAATACGCAAACTGGCAATAGTATGTAAAGTGGTTCAAAACATCTCCCTTTAAAACGCTATTGGTTAAAGGAATATGACTTGGCCTGAAAAAAAATCAGTCAGAAGAATTTTTTTCACTTTAATCCATGTGTTACTCGAGGAGTTAATTTGGAAGAAAAAATCCATATAGACCTGATTTCAAAGCTGCAATGCAAAGCTCTTATGTGGGAGCAAAAAGGCTTAAATCCGAACGAGAGCATGCGTGAACGAGCCATTCGACTTGGTTTAAAAGCAGTTCTAAAGAAAAGAGCAATACAACTAACTTAATCTAAAACGTAAGCATCCCACACAAGTTTGCTTTTGGTAGGCGACTTTTCTATTCCAGTGTGCTTCTTGCTTGTATGCTGCACAGTTCACGGAACACCAGCGATGTCAGGTGTTGTGTTTCTACTTGAATGATTCCATTTAAAGACCGTTTTCTTAAAGGGATAGTTTACTCAAACGATGTTAGAATAAATTATATTTTATTTATCCTTATGATGTTGAAAACCTGTATATGACTCTTCTGTAAACGCAAAGAAGATTTTGTCTCAAAGGTTTTGTGTCCATAAAACCATTTTTGGTTGTGGAAGTCAGTGGGGTTCAGTGTTTGGTTAACATCGTTTTTTAAAATATCATCTTTTTAGTTCTGCACAAGTAATGGTAGCAAAGGTTGACATGAGAATGAGTGAGTGATGAAGGGATTTGATGAGAAAATCTTTCTCATTCTCTAATAATAATAATAATAATATCAACAATGCATGTCCTGGTTACATGTAGGATTGAGCTAGTACAACAGAAGACTATAGGATGCAAAATATCGCCTGCTTATCGTTATCGGGAAATTCTAGAAAATCTCTAGATATCTTTTTTTTGTTGCCAATATCGCACACCCCTACTTTAGACACAAATGTACACAATACCACTGTTTCTCCCCCTCAGGTACCATCTCAACCCTAAACATGACTGTCCAGACTCGTGGTAATGTATCATCAGTGAACGCCCAGCCTGTTCGCTGTGAAGTCATTGGATCGTTGGTCAGTGCGTTTCGGGAGTTCCGTGCACTGTGTCTACTGCGTAACGGAACCATGTTGCGTCCACTTCTCACTTCACATGTGTCATACTTCACACACAGTCGGGATATCCAGCAGAAGATGGATACGCCAGTGAGTTTGGGATCGTACAGTGTTCTTCCAAGCATGTGCTTTTAAAAGAAATGGGTTTGATCCAATATAATCCTAAATGCCCGCTCTCCTTTTCTCTCTGCATCATAGGAGTACAACGTCGATCAGTCCAGAGTAATAGCCTGTGGTCTTGCCATGATTAAAAGAACACAGAAGACACCCAAATTTTTACTGATTCATGGCCCTCCAGGAACTGGGAAGAGTAAAACCATTGGCGGTCTGCTGTACAAACTACTCTCTTCGGTCTGTGGGTTTAAGTGTGCACTACACCTCTATACTACAGCTCCCCAGATGCATTTTGGGGCCAGTTTTCCTTTTTGTTGAGTCCGTTTGTGTTTAACTGGCTAGGTTGGTAACGGAGCTGCTCCAGTGGGGAGTCTTTCCTCCAAGGCTCGGAGGACACGCATTCTTCTCTGTGCTCCCTCTAATGCTGCCATCGACAGTCTGATGAAGAAGGTCATTGTGGTGTTTAAAGAGAAATGCCGTAACATCAACATTCCACAAGGTTTGGAGCATTTGATAAGTGACTGAACCGTGCAGGTCTTGCACTTTGACAAATCTCAATTCGAGCGTTTACACGCCTCATGGTCAAGGCCACATGTGTTATGTGCAGGTAATTGTGGTGACATCAATTTGGTGAGGTTGGGAAGTGAAAGGACCATCTCAAAGTCACTCAAACCCTTCAGCCTCGACCACCAGACCAGAGCTAGAGCACGTGAGAGATGAATGCAAACACCTTGAGTCTTCTCCTTCAAACTCTTGAATTGTGAAATCTAAACGTTGTGTATGTGTAGAGCGAGCCCAGCAGACTGTTGAAGCTGATATACAGACACAAAAGGAACAACTGGACCACAGAATTGATATTCTGTCTCGGCGCTGTGCAAAAGTCCAGAAAGATTCTACAGAGGTACAGAAATGCGTCTAATACTTTTAAACATTTGGTGTGGTGTTGGGTTGGGTTTCTGCTACATGTCCAAGGTTGTATCCTGCATTGGTTCTCGTGTCATGAATTTTACAGAGGATACTGCAGAAAATATCTATATCCCTAAATGCAATGTATTTAGCTTCATCCTCCATTTCAATGCAACAAATGAACCAAAATAAACCGCAGCATGATTTATAATTCCTTAATGAGTGCATATTTACTGTGTATTTTTGAAAGCGCGTACAATAGATTTCAATTTTTAGTCCAGTTCTCTGAAACCGAATGCTATGTGCAGTGCAGGAAAGATCCTATGACTCCATTTCATGGCCAAAACCTTTTTAAATATAGCTTAGCAGTAAGTTAGCATTCTATTCCAAATGTTGCCCTTATAGGTTTTTGACAAAATGGTCTTGTTTTAATGCTTGCTTATCTTTTTATATCATTGTGGGCTGGTTAACAGTTCAACATACTAACTAAAGAGAAGCTGCAGCTTCTAACAGAGAGGGAAGGTCTTAGTCGAAAGATTAAAGAGGTGAGCGATCACATTTCTTCAAGTTTTGCTTTGTTCGTATTATCACAATAGCCACTTCCAACCAACAGTTGTCTTTTGGCTTTCTCAGTGTCGCAGTAAGCGGCAGGAGTCTCAGGCTCTCGTCCTTCAGAACGCTCATGTGATCTGCTGTACGCTCAGCACCAGTGGGAGCATCATCCTGGAGAATGCCTTCCGTCGTCTCGGACACGAGCCCTTCAGCTGCGTCATCATTGATGAGGTGATCACGTGATTGCTGTGATTGTACTGTCCTTGGACTAGGACAACATATTAGGGGTGTAACAGTATGTGTATTCGTACTGAACCATCACAGTCAACATTCCAATTATAGTTATCATTCCTATGCTAAGTTTAGACTTTGGAGTGAACAAGGCATTTGCGTGCATTATGTAGACGTTTGGAATGCACTTGGCAAAGTAAGCCAAGTTTTAAAAACTTTTTAAAATCTAAAATGTATGTTTATTTGCAAACAGTTAGGTTTTATACTTAAGTTATGTCATTTAAAACGGCGACATCTGCTGACGGACACAATGCTTCATTGTCACAGGAACATGCCAGCTGAAGATAATGAGGGAATTACGTCGCTTACTTTGCCAAGTGCATTCCAAACGACTACATAATGATACGCAAATGCCCTGCTCACTCCAAAGTCTAAACTACAAGGGCTCTGCCCTTCGAAGGGAGTAGGTCATAGGAGTGATAACTTCATTTTGGAATTTTCCCCTCGAAAGCTCATGACGGTTTGGTACGAATACACGTACCGTTACACCCCTACAACATATTGTTCCAACAAAAACGATTTCTGGACAATGTCATTTGTAGCTGTCTTGTCTATTCATGCAAAATTCTCAATGTTTATCTACACCAGTGGTTCTCAAACTGGGGGCCCAAGATGGATTCAGGGGGGCCACAGATTTTGTTGCATTATATGAAATGGATGCTTGTCATAATTTTATGTAATCGAACATAAAAAAATGTAAGGCCACCAAACAAAAATATTGATGTTCCAGCATTGTATAACAGAATTTGTTTTTTGTTTAATTAAAATTCTAAGTTTAAGATTATAGGTTTTTAAGGGGGGGGGCCGCAAAGCGATGCACTCAACACCAGGGGGTGTCCGTACAACGGAAAGGTTTGAGAACCACTGATCTACACAATGTCTATGTTTACATAAGTTGGCACATGAGCACTCAAACACTTCGTTTGACTTTTGTAGGCTAGTCAGGCTAAAGAAACGGAGACGCTGATTCCCATGCTGTATCGGTGTCCTGCTGTAATCCTTGTTGGTGATCCCAACCAGCTTCCTCCAACCGTCGTCTCGCTGGTAACTCAAAACAATAGTCATGTTTTCTTGAAATCTTTTTATTAGTAGCATTGGACGTAAATGATGTTTATTAGTAGCATTGGACGTAAATGTTTAATGAAACTCNGTTGTTTCACCTTTTGTTTTTGCGCTCGGCACCAGTGTAAGATTTGAAAGACTGATGTTTTGTTTCATAATGTCTTTTAACATTATATTCCTTCATCACCCCAACAGACTCCTTTCCCGCTGACCTCAGTTAAGAAATATTCATTTCCCCAACGTGTTTGAAATCTCCTGCATTCACTTTCGATTTTCCGTTTTCTTTGTTGCGCCATGACTTACCAAAATGTGATCAACAATAATTTGTTGTTTTTTAGCCCGATTACAATACGTACATCTTACGTACTAACTGCCTTGGCTGCATGTGATAGCGACACCCGATGGTTATTTAGTGAATTTCATTTATTTTTCCCTATAACGGGCCAGATCTGTATAATTTTTTTAAATCCCTCGCGGGCCGCCACAGGATTGACAACGGGCCGCAGATGGCCCGCGGGCCGTAGTTTGGACACCCCTGGTCTAAAACATTCTAAATTGTGCATATATAAAATGATACGCAAATGCCCTGCTCACTCCAAAGTCTAAACTACAAGGGCTCTGCCCTTCAAAGGGAGTAGGGCATAGGAATGATAACTTTATTTTGGAATTTTCCCCTCGAAAGCTCATGACGGTTCGGTACGAATACACGTACCGTTACACCCCTACAACATATTGTTCCAACAAAAACGATTTCTGGACAATGTCATTTGTAGCTGTCTTGTCTATTCATGCAAAATTCTCAATGTTTATCTACACCAGTGGTTCTCAAACTGGGGGCCCAAGATGGATTCAGGGGGGCCACAGATTTTGTTGCATTATATGAAATGGATGCTTGTCATAATTTTATGTAATCGAACATAAAAAAATGTAAGGCCACCAAACAAAAATATTGATGTTCCAGCATTGTATAACAGAATTTGTTTTTTGTTTAATTAAAATTCTAAGTTTAAGATTATAGGTTTTTAAGGGGGGGGGCCGCAAAGCGATGCACTCAACACCAGGGGGTGTCCGTACAACGAAAAGGTTTGAGAACCACTGATCTACACAATGTCTATGTTTACATAAGTTGGCACATGAGCACTCAAACACTTCGTTTGACTTTTGTAGGCTAGTCAGGCTAAAGAAACGGAGACGCTGATTCCCATGCTGTATCGGTGTCCTGCTGTAATCCTTGTTGGTGATCCCAACCAGCTTCCTCCAACCGTCGTCTCGCTGGTAACTCAAAACAATAGTCATGTTTTCTTGAAATCTTTTTATTAGTAGCATTGGACGTAAATGATGTTTATTAGTAGCATTGGACGTAAATGTTTAATGAAACTCGTATAAGGGTCCTTTTCAACGTATATTATTTGGTTCCTTCATGCTGGATTTTGAATCGATGTGTATTCTTTCTGTGTGTTTGAATAGAAAGCCAAGGAGTTGGGCTATGACCAGTCTCTTATGGCGAGGTTATATAAAAGCCTCCATCAGTCGAATCCACAACCATCTCCCGTCTTCCTCCTCAGCATGCAGTATCGCATGCATCCCGACATATGCGAGTTTCCCTCCAAATACATCTACAACAACACGCTTAAGAATGACTGGTATGCATAAACTCACCCCTGCCATCACGTTGTATGCAGAGAGAGAGCGAGAGAGGGATTTTTTGTTTGTTACATCAGATCACTCCCCCTTTGTATGATGTCACAATGTGTAGGCAGGGCCAGTGCAGCCAGTATGAGAAGGAGGAGAGGGCTTTGACCAGGGCCGAGTTAGGACTCATCAGGTTTTTGAGTGGACCGTGCAAGTGGTGAGTGCTCAACACGGTGGACTTCAGCCTTAGTTGCAGTGTTCACCAAGATGTCGTCCTGCTTGTGATTGGCTGAAATAACATACAGTATAAGACTTGTGTGTACTGGCTGAGAATATGCCTTGAACCTTAACCCCGTGTGCTATGATCTCTTGTTGAGTGACTTCCTAGTTCATATTGAAGCAGACAAGACTATGACAACATTTGTGCAGTGTTAATAATAAAAAAAACGTGGGTTTTCCAATTTTCTCATTAAGTGGACTAAATGTTAAGTGGTTTTCGTTTTGTAAAAGTTTGTTTGTTTCGCAGTGAGACCGCTCAAAAGCGCTGTTCCTTCAGCTGGCCCTTCAAACCCTACAGAGTGTTCGACGTGACTGATGGGAGAGAGAACAAGGAGAGAGAGTGAGTGACGGGGGGGCTGGGTGTGTCACGGTCATTTACCGCGTGCTGTGTTCGAACAATGAACTTACTGCGTTTCTCTGTTTTAGTTCATTTTTTAACCTCAAAGAGGTGAAGCTGGTGGTGATGCTGTTAAAACTGCTAGGGGAAAAGCAGTCTGTCCGTGTGGGCGTCATAACACACTATAACGCCCAGAAACAAAAAATATTGGAGGCCCTGAGAGAGCCGGGCAGCGAAAACAAGCACCTTCAGTGAGTGTTTTCTTCCATCTGTCATTTAAAAGAAAGCCGTTTACACAAAGGTTATCACAAGGGGCCAGTTGCAATAACTTAGCCGCTAAGTTAAGACTCGAAATCGCCTACTTCCATACTATATAGTAGGAGAAAATGAGTGAGTCATGGATAGTATGTCCGAAACCTCAGTATGCAAAAAACAGTAGGCGAGAAATACCCAGATGGTCTAATACTTCCACCGAGATTCGTGAGTGTGGATCGGATGGACACTTCTCTGTCCCATGATGCCACGGGAGCTGACCAACGGTCAAATTTCAAAAGTAAATCAAATAAATATAGCGTAAAACTTTAAGGTGGACGTCCATTTTTAACGTAAGTGCCAATAAATGGATTTTTCCTGACTAAATTATGTTTTTATCAACGCTCACGTATGGGTTGTTAATACGTCATGGGTCAAAGAGCATATGGGTCACATGACCATAAAACATGGCAGATGCAGTATGTCCAAAATGTAGTCCTACTACTCCCTCTCATACTATAAAGAACATACTGTTTTAACGGCCGACAGGTAGGTACTTATTCAAATTCAGTACGTACTGTCACCGTATGCCATTTCGGACCAGTCTTGACAACTAGTGTCACTGACTAGCATTTTTTGTTTTTAGGACCAACCAGTCTTACTTTTCAGATTTCAATTAGACCAATCTACCTTTTTATGTAACTGACTTTAAGAAGTTTTGACCAGTCTTGAAGAAAAAAATGAGATGACCAAGTAGTTTATGCAACCGGCCCAAAGTGATGATGGAAACAAACATCGGTGGAAATGCTTTAGAAAACTGTTATTGCTTAAATAAAATATTTAAAGTAAACAAATGATTTGATCTTTGTTCAAATTAGATGTGGTGTTCACGCGTGTCTAAAAAATATATTTAATTAGGCAGCATGTTTTTGTTTTCCATTTTTATCAAGTGTGTGTAAATGTGTTTCAGGGTGGAAGTAGATACCGTCGATGGCTTTCAGGGTCGAGAAATGGACTGCATTATTGTGTCTTGTGTAAGAGCCAGCAGTGAAATGGGTTCCATTGGGTAAGTGCACGTGATGATGATGATGATGAGGTATTGATGCTTTGGTGTGAACTTGTTAAATATTCATATTTCTAATTGAAACTTTGCAATTTCCTCAATTTAAGATTTGTTGGTAATCGCCAAAGGATGAACGTAACCATTACCAGAGCCAAGTTTAGTCTCTTCGTACTGGGACATCTACGCACACTCAGGGTAACGTACATGCAAATGTATCCATGACAAAAGTCGCTGTTTTGTGTTTTTCAATGAAACGTGTTTCTGCAGGAGCAAAGCGATTGGGGAGCGTTGATCGAAGACGCCGGAAGACGTGGGACTGTTATCAAGACACGCGAGCGAGATTTCCGTAATGACGCCAAGAAGATTCTTAAACGGGAAACGCCGTCTCGCAGTCTCTCTCATCCTCCTGTTAACAGGCCTAGCACTGTGACCACACCTGCCTATCGCACTCTCATGGAAACTGGTTCTACCTCCACTTCACGACCCCACCTGAGCAGCGTTGCTTCACGGCAGCAGCCAGTTCCAAAGCCAATACCTCTGGACTGCCCTAGAGACCCAGGAATAACTGAAAGGCCCACAGATCCCCGCTTTGCAGAGTGGCGGCCAGAACAGAGGCAGGACACGGAGAGGAGAAGCTCATCTGTGTCACGCCAGTCGGCACAGAGAGACCGTTCAAATGATGCAGACTATAGAAATACCGGCCACTCTAACACATACCCTTCGCAGCATCATCGCTCTTCATCGCAAAGGAGATAATTCATCACTGTTTTTATTTATTGTTTATATTTGAAAGAAATGCAAGAAGACTTCTGCATCTTTCTCATGTTTCGAGTGCCAGCTTTGCACCACGAATGTGTTTAACATCTCTTTCTCAGGCAGAAGTTTATTAATTAATTTGCCAAATCTGTTGGATGACAGCATTTGCCTCTTTAGTAATGGAAGTGTCTTCATCAAATTTGCTGCTAAAAGCATGACGTAGTTATTCTGTTATCTTCATGAAAATGAGGTTTTCTTTTGTTATGAACATGTTTTGCTTCTTTCAAAAACAATGTATAATTGCACTTTTCTAAGCCGTGGAACCCGGTCAGAAATAACCAGTCTTTGGGGTTTGAGTTTTTCTACTACTTGTATGTCACATATTTGAATGTAAGATTAAAGGTGTTTGCAGGTGAAGATTTTCCATGTGTATATACATTTTGTGTGTTTTGAATATGGTTTGTTTTATATTGAATTTTTAGACTTTAAAGATAAGGCAAGTAAACCTTTTCTGTTAAAGCTGGATTATTTTTTTTATAAGGGTCCACGTTATTTTCTTCTGGATTGTTAAAGACTGAGACATGTATCCCTAAACTTTTTGAATTCAAATATAAAAAACTCGTCACGTCTGGTTGAAGTTAAGTTTGAGATGGTTAAATTGAAGGATATATTGCCACATTTGTTGTGGGGTTTTCGTATATTTCTGATCGTTTTACAAGTGTAAGAAGAACCATTTTTTTATACTGATGTACTTTGCACGTATGCATCTTTTATAGAGCTGTGCAGGTTGTGAAATAAAATAACTTTTTTATTAGTCGATGTATTGATTTTGTGTCATGAGATTTTCCTGGGTTTAGCCATGCAACTGTTTTTTGATCAAATACAAATGTTTCCCACCCACTTCCAAAAATTCTTAGTTTATTCGCCATGTATGTTTGATTGTTTTGTATACCCGGGATGTTATAATGTTTTATGAAGAACCTCGAGGTGCCATAGCCACATTATTAAGAAAGTATACTTGCATGGCATGGCATTCACATTTTATAATTTATAATTGATGAACCGTGAAATATTAGTTTTACAGTTAATACATAAATAAAAATATACATTTTAATGTAGAGGGACTGTACAAATGCAAAATAAACCGTTTTTTGCTTTAATAGGTTACGAGGAGATCGCAAGCATGTAACCAAAGTCTGTCAGTAAACGTAGCTTACGGATCCTGTAAGCGCGCGCACAGAACTGGCGCCAATTTCTGAGGTGAGTACCTGTTAACGTTTACGACGATATAAATTACACTAAAATGTCATTATTTCACCTCAATAAAGTCCACAAACTTTGGAAAGTTTTAAACAGATGTGTGTTTTGTCTGTTTCGCCACTAGGTGTCTCTACGTTTCTACGTTTGAGAGACATCCCACAAATCTGAGGGAGGGACCTCGAGACCCCCATCCAGGCACGTGCACAGATAGGGCTCAACCTGTGCAGAGCACATGCCCTTTTTGCCCTTTCAATCTGAAGTGCCCTTTTATGGTGGTGTTTTTTTATTTTTATTAAATCAATGCTATTGGTCACACGTCTGTACAAATATTTAGCCAATGAAAGGTTAAAAAGAGCTTGTGACTATTTTGTAGGATACTCTCAAACTGTCAGTAAAACCTGGTGGCTCCACCACCCTCTATCTAAGTCTTGTTGTTTGAATAAGTATAGCATTTCCTTTTCGCAAGAAACATTATGTCTAAAACGTTCATATTTTATGTATCTGAGGTCTGAGACATTTGGGACCGGAGGGCTAGCATTTGCCTGCACTTAATAGCCTGTGCACACAGCAGCATTTCATCTTTTATAAATTAGATTTGTCCAAATGTATTTTACAACAGGAAAACTGCACACGCATAGCTACAACAACGTTGTAACCTGTTGACTAAAACGGCGATGTCGCCCCGTAACGTTAACTGCATTTGATTTTGACACAAAGCCACGGAGTGATCGACACCTATGTAAAATCTGCAGATCTGCGCAGCGTCAGCTCTTAAAGGGGCCGCGTTCTTAAACCTGCTGCTGTGACTACTGTCACTAATGTTAATCTACGAACAAAATGAAGAAGAAATTTATGTGTTTTATAGATTTAATGAGTATTCTTCTGTATTTAATTTAGAATTTAGCAGTAAAGACTGTAAAGTGTTTGAGAACTTCATTCAATTTCTGTATATTTNTGAATAAGTATAGCATTTCCTTTTCGCAAGAAACATTATGTCTAAAACGTTCATATTTTATGTATCTGAGACATTTGGGACCGGAGGGCTAGCATTTGCCTGCACTTAATAGCCTGTGCACACAGCAGCATTTCATCTTTTATAAATTAGATTTGTCCAAATGTATTTTACAACAGGAAAACTGAACACGCATAGCTACAACAACGTTGTAACCTGTTGACTAAAACGGCGATGTCGCCCCGTAACGTTAACTGCATTTGATTTTGACACAAAGCCACGGAGTGATCGACACCTATGTAAAATCTGCAGATCTGCGCAGCGTCAGCTCTTAAAGGGGCCGCGTTCTTAAACCTGCTGCTGTGACTACTGTCACTAATGTTAATCTACGAACAAAATGAAGAAGAAATTTATGTGTTTTATAGATTTAATGAGTATTCTTCTGTATTTAATTTAGAATTTAGCAGTAAAGACTGTAAAGTGTTTGAGAACTTCATTCAATTTCTGTATATTTAATACCTGTTAGACTACTTATTAATAGTTAATAAATCTAAGGCTTTTGAGACTATTATTTTGTTTGGTTGAATGTGTCATAAAGATTTGACCAATAAAAAGGGGGGGTGCCCTTTTTTCAGCTTTAGCACATGCCCCTCAAAAGTTCTGTGCACGGCCCTGCCCCCATAACCACACCATTTCAACATAATGACACAAATTATGATAGTTTATATTGTATTATGTTCCAAGCAGTTAGCCAGCTAGTGCTATGCTAATGAACAAATGGCATCTGTTAAACTCACCACTCAACTCACCACAGCCTATCGAAAAGTCGCTGTTGCAAATAGTGCGAACATATCAATATTTTGGAACCCATATATGTAGGGGTACACATGTATTATGTAGTATTTTATCTTCTTTTGGAGACATTGAACTGAATACTGAGGGAAGCCCGCCCACAGAGAAAATTGATAGGTCTGTTAGCAGAAAGAGAGACCAATCAGGTTGCTATCTTTGGTTGTTCTCTCCATAGATATGTTTCTCTCTGTCAATCTCTCTAGAAGCCATACAAATTTTATTCGCTCTCACATCATTTATTTCCATGTTTTATTATGTAATCTTAGGTCGTCAGGGAGCTGCCTAATATGTGGGAGACTCCCGCAACCTCCACGAGAATTAGGATGCCACAGTTTTGAAATGGTACTGTATTTTTCCTACGATAAACAATTATATCATTTTGTTTCAAATGGATATTTTGGCAGAGAGGATGAAGATGTCGTACCACTTAATATTGTCCTCTCTTGAGTTTATGATCCCCGCTGAAAACAATACAAATTTGAATGCATTCCATTATGAATATTATCAGCCGATTAAAACTATTAAACATTTTCTTTGTGTATAGTGTTTTACAGTAGGATTTTATGGAGTTCAGTTGGTTCCCATTCACCAGTTAACACCCCACCGATAGACACCCAAAACAACAAGACTTGTACCAAGACCAGCAAAAAATTGTCCAAGACCCACTTCCTATACAACTCTAGTAGACCAACAGAGACAATTACAGTTTCCATTAAAACCAATACAATTCCCATTATAACCATTATACCCATTAACATTTCTTCTAATGGTTTCTTTTTTCCCAGCAGGGATGGCACTTTACCTAGTTTGGCCACACAGATTGTTCTCATGATCAACTGTTATAAGCATCGTCATTTTAATCATGTTTCTATCTGAAGGTGGTGAGAATGAAGCTCTGGACCCATAAAGAAGCATCTTGGGATATTCTCTCTGTGCTGTATTGATATTGTGAGGAAGGGAATCAATGCCCGCTGACTCAGGTAAAAAGTCTGATCCTCTCAGGTGCGGAAGCTCAGCGCGATGGCTCTGACTCCTGTGATGTGACGTTCTTCTCTCATCAAAAACATGCCCGCTCAGCAAGGACTGGGATCTTGCTTTTGTTGTAATTTTATGTTATTGGAGCAGCATTCAGTTATGTTGTCTCACTGGCTCGGATGTTATTGAGAAATTTCATAAACCCTGTGACCACGCTGACCAAAAAATAAATAGAAAACTCTCTTCGGGTTCCTGTGCAACTGATGTAATTTCTCTGAAGTGTGTCGGACTGTTACATAAGACCAGATAGGCTGGGAGTGGGTCTTTCCTGCTATTGCTTCTGTTTCTGTGTACATATTAAGTCCCTATCATATATACAGCTGCGGGGAAAAAATAGGAGACCATTTCAAATTTTCATTTCAAATCAGCATTTCTAGATGTATTGTGGTCATTCCAGTCCAGTGTTTGTTAAATTTCAACAAAATCAAACCTCAGGACTGACAAAGTCATCCAACAGCGATGTGAAAGACTGACAGCATGACAAGACACATGAAAACTGTTTATCACTTCATCATTTCCTAAAAACATGAATAAATATTACTGTTGTATTGCTTAAAAGAATATAAACTTTGCAGTATTTGAGGTCTGAAAAAATACAGAGCACCTTTTCTGTTATTTTCGGTTTCTCCAGTTTTCATCTTCTGAAAATAAGTGCAAATAGAAACAATATTTTTATTTGAAATTCGGGAGAAATATTGTTAGTTCACAGAATGAAACGATCACTTTACCTGAACACATGCCTATAAATAGTACATTTTAAAATCAGAAAAACTTCTCTGAAATAGTCTCTTATTTTTTTCGCGGCTGTATACCTGAAAGAAATTTGCATTCCAGAGCAAATTTCTCAGTTTCATTTCCACCCAGCTGGTTGACTGAAGCCTGGAATAATATGAAAGTGAGTAAATGATCACAGAATTTTCATTTTTGGGTAAACTAACTACATCCCTTTAAAAGCCTGGTTGTGAGTTTAAAAATAACCAAAAAAGCACATTTATTTCTTAAATGTTACCATTAGTTCATGTATAAATCAGATGTTTGCTGAAATCCTGTTTGTCAATGTGGTGCAGAGGAAATAAGAAACACAGAAACCAGTCAAACACGTCCAAGTAACAGTCAAATTTACTGTAAAGTTTACAGTGTCAAAATTTAATTAATCTTTTCGTTCTGTAAAATCATTAACCATCATATGTACAGTGTAATGAGCCCCATCCCAATACTTTCTATAGAGTTTACCTTCTCATAAACCTGTATTCTGATGTCAAGATTAATACATTTAGTGTCTAGATTCATCCTTTTGTAATACAGTGCAAACTTTACATGATAGTTTCTCTTACGATAATAATCCGTGTGCTTGTGTAATAAAACCTTTTTGCTTCACGAGGATAGCTGTGGATCCAAACAAAAATATTCTCTACCCAAAAATATGTAAATAATGTGGGTTTATAATAACAATTACATTTCATTAGATATCTTCTTTTTCCGTGTTGGATAACCTGCTTGTGTCCTGAATACTTTATAAATATTGATGGTCTCTAACGGTGCCTACAAACATCCCTATAACAACCAGCGATACAGTGTGATATTTCTTAGATCATGAATATTAAGATTTTAGACAATCATATTCATACTCTTTGCTTTTTGCGAATAACAGTGAGCGCTCGATACATACATCTGAATGTCAAAAACTGCAGGGGATGAGTGTAAAAATGTGAAGCGAGGCCTTTCTTGTGTTTTAGTAAAAACAGACCCTGATGAACTCTACAGTCGGACCGTACCGAAAACGGACTCCTCGTGAGATTGTGACTCCACAGCTTCTGATTGGTTCCTTCACAGGAATGCTGCTATCTGATTGGTCCCCATCTCTAAAGCCCACCTCCACTTGTAATCTTATCCTTAGTAGGGACCAACAAGGGAGTAATAATCCCACGTGAGTCTGATTTTGATACGACACAACATGTTCTGAGCACCTGCCCCTACTTCAAGCCAGCAGGAGTGAAGGAAGTGCGCTGAGCTATTGCAGAAGAATTGAACCTCACTTCTTGTTGGTTTATAGGAATTGTGTGTGTGTCTTTTTTGGTATCTTTAAAACAAACTTTGTACTTTGAGTTCTGTATATTTCCTTGTAGAGTCTCCGTTTCTCGTTCATGATCTCCTGCAGGGCGTTCTGCACCGCGTAGGGAGCGCTGGCGAGTGCCGTGCCCTCTCTGCGCCCGCTGCTGGTGATGCAGGGGTATCTCAGGAAGCGGCGGGGCGCAGCAGGATGGCGAGGAGCGGGCAGAGGAGCAGTGCCAGGCTCAGACCGAGCCCGTTGGCACCATTGCACTTTTTACCTCCGTCGCAGCGCGACTGTTGGCACAAAACACCCTTAAAGTCCGGCGTGCAGATACAGCGCTGGTTCTGAAAGCACGTCCCCCCGTTCTGGCACAAGAGCAGCTCCTCGTCGCACACATTTGCTGTGAGAACATGAGAAAGTCACGTGGCACTTTAAAGAAATTATAATTTTTTATAAACGCAATCACACTTATATCGATTTCCTGTATGTTTCTCTCTCTCTCTCTCTCTCAGACACATCGCTGATCATTGTTGGGTGGCTTGAATCTGTGTCACATTTAGCATGGGCGTCTGGTGTCATTAAAAGGTTGTGGGTGTCTGAGTGCTAATGAGACCAGGTGCCGCACACCTGACCCCAAACTGTCTCACCGTCTCCGTAGTGAACAATGAGTGTGTGTGTGAGAGAGAGACAGAAGATGATAAAGAGGGCGAGTCTAGGGCTATGTTCAGAATAGCATAGCACTTTTGCTTTTTCTGCAGTATAAAGTGTGTAACCGTGCACGGTATGCAAATTTTCTGCATGCCTTGAAAACCCAGACGACCCGCTGCAACCAGAGCACACTGTGTGGAATGCTGTCTCCCACAATGCAATGCGCTCAACTTGACCTTCCATTTGGTAATGAATTAACTTATTTTTTGGCCCTGATTGTTAAAAGTTATCACATTTTATTTAAAAAAATGGACATGGACTGCCATTTTTTTTAAATTAAGTACACTTAAGTAAAGTTCAAGTTTATTTTTAAAGGGATAGTTCACCCAAATATTTTAATTCTGTCATGAATTACTCGCTCTCTAATTGTTCCAAACTTGTATCAATTTCTTTGTTTGGTTGAACACAGAGAAAGATATTTGGAGGAATGCTTATGACCAAACAGTTCTTGGCCACCATTGTCTACCATAGTAGGAAAAATGACAATGGTAGTCAAAAGCCAGAACTGTTTGCTGTCCTACATTCTTCAAAGTATCATCTTTTTTGTTCAACAGAACAAAACAAATATAAAGTAATTTTCCTACTATGGGAGTCAATGGGGTCCAAGAACTGTTTGGTAACAAGCATTCTTCCAAATATCTTTCTCTGTGTTCACCAGAACAAAGACATTTCTACAGATTTGGAACAACTCGAATGTGAGTAAATGATGACAGAATTTAAGTATACTAAATGTAGTAAGTTACTAATATAAATGTAATAGTAGTACACTTGTAAGTGCACTGACTACATTGGCCCACTTTTAAGTACTTTGAGTACACTAGTTTACAACTATATGTTTTTCGCTTTTCCTGCATCTACATTACATGTGTGAACTTATTCTGAATTCTGATAGTTTACTACTACAATACATGTAGCACTCTTATAGTTTATGAAAAAAGTACACTTTAAAGTATACTATTAGTAAAACTACCTGGGCTGCGTTTCCCAAAAGCGTCATAAGCCTACGTTGATTGTAGTTGATGGTTCTAAGATCATTTTTAGGTTACGATGCTTTTGGGAAACGCAGCCCAGTCTAGTAGTTTGGTAGTTTTTATACTTAAATCCTAAACACATAAAAGCGACGAGTTTGTAATGTAAAAACATTTTATACAAATTTAATACACTTCATTTACTAGATCCAGTAAATCGTTCCAACATGTAGAAAACTTCTTTTTAAGCACACTGACTAATCCTGAAAGTGTTTTTCCCTAATGGATTGGCTCTGTTTTCTCTCTCTTTTTCTTCACAGAGCTGGTGCTTCTGGCTGTGGGCCTGTTTCATCTTAAAGATGGATCACAGGGAAAATGCACAGCGCAGGGATTCTAAAATCGTCTTGGGAATCCAGGTACAAATGTGATCATTACCCCACAAACTAGTTTCCAATGAACAAGAGCTTCTCAGAATTTGCGCACGTATTATTTCAATCCATAAAACAGCAGAGAATTTAAGACAAACCAATTTAGACATTATTAAAACAGCTCTGTGCTGTTTTCAAGTGCTACAAATATCAGACTATTGTATTGTGCAATACAAGATCAGTCTCTGTCAGACTAGACTCACCTGTCTAAAACTTCTTTCAACAAATTCTCTTGATTTAGTTGTATTGTAATGTAGTACAATAAAATGTAATGTAGTTTTATAAATAAATGTAGGCCTGATAGCTGTGTCTGAGGAACAGATCATGTTTATTTGTTTATAATAGGATGTTGTTTACAGTTGAGTTTATTTAGTTATCTTCATGATTTATTTATTTATTTGCAGCACAACACCGTTTGTCAGTTTACTTTCATTCCTGGCAGACAGAACATCCTACAAAAACCACATTCATGTAACACGAAGGTGAGTAAAGGATTTTCTTTTTGGGTGAATTTCTTAAGGTAAAATAGTTGCTTGGTCTTGTTGCTTGTTTGAAGATAAAACTGGTCATGTTTTCTTAACTGCCAACTAAAGCCAGTTAGGACTTTGATGTTAAGGGTTGTTAGTGAGTAAAAGCTTTTAATATCTGATCTAAGTGTGAAGTTGTCTGGGGAGAAGAGAGATCGATTGATTTGTTAATGCAGTAGTTCTCAAACTGGGGGCCCCTGGGGGGGCCCCGAGATGGATCCAGGGGGCCACAGATTTTGTGGCATTTTATGAAATATAGAAATTGATCATAGATTTTATGCAATCAAACATCAGAAAAATAAGACCACCAGACAAAAGAATTGATGTTTCAGCATTGTATAACCGAATATGTTTTTGTTTAAATAAAAATGTTAAATTTAAGATTATAAGTCTTTATTTGGGGGACAGCAAAGCGATGCACTCTACACAAAGGGGGCCTTCCAACGAAAAAGTTTGAGAACCACTGTGTTAATGAGTCTTGAATGAATTGAAGTACGTCGTGAACGAAGGAGGTACTTACGAAAGCAGCCCTGTTTCCAGTAGTAACCGGGGAGACATTCATCGCATTTGACTCCCGTAGCGCCGTCTTTACACTGACAGAAGCCGGTTCCGTTACAGCGGTCGTGCACCGAGCCCATTGTGTTACAGTTACATTCTAACAAAACAAAAAACACGGACACACATTATTAGTGACACAATCTCTGTTTATTCCGGAATCTTTCTGTACTTTAACTGTCATTGAAAGTTTCACCTTTCTTTGTTTTAATTCCTACACGTTTTAACAACACAGTCTCACGGGAATTCGTGACATTGTCACGAACTGCAATCTATTAATTTCTGTTTACTGACACGAATTTCCCCCTTTTTTCGTGTCACCCAGCACAACTTTCAATCTAATGTATTTTAATATGCGATATCTTTCATATGTATAAATATATATCAACTCAATCTGATGGGAATTCATACATATTTTACAAGGTGGCTCATTGGTGTGAATTCCTATTTCCTACGATCTCATTGGTATGTTTTGTTATGATTCGACTTTTCCTCTGACGTTAGGTTTAGGGGCGGGGTTAGGGCAGCCATTTATCGTTGTTCTGCCACATCGTGAAACTCGCGTTTTTAGCAAAATTAGCCTTTGCGGCTGTGATTTTAGGGTTTGGGGTGAAGTCAGGTGTTGGTTAGCCACATCCTAAAATATGTACAACTTCTTTTGATATCAGGTTATAAATATATAAATGTAAATACACATGCAGTCTGTGTATTTAAAGTCGTGCTGAGTGACACGAAAAGAAAGTCGTGCTGAGTGACACAAAAAAATGGAGATATTCGTGTCCATGAACACGAATTAATAGATTCCAAATTTCATGTCTATGCCACTAACTGCCTTGAGACTTGGTTGGTTTTAAACCCATCAGTGTATTCTATTGGGCACCGGCCAGATTTATTAGAGGACAGTTCTCTGGACTGCTGCACTCGTGTGAAAACTCCTGAAAATAGACGGTATAAAGTCGGTGAGATCGGGGTCTCAGGATGAGGTAAATGTTCTCCTGGTGGAGATCTCAGTGTTGATTCTGTGCCATGTTGGCACCTGGCACACGCCCGATGGGGAGGGCAGATTTGTGCTGACTTCACAGCGTGATTTCATTTACCCTGCGTCCTGCCTCCTCGTGCGGCAGATGGATTCCCTTCTCCGTCCCGGTCCTCTCAGCGCCGGGCTGGAACAGGTGCCACTGATTTAGAAGGTGTCATATCCGGGTTTATTTCTGGAAGTTTATTTGAGTGCCGTTGGGAATCTCTAATGTGACGCTTCCAGTAGGATAATGTTGCAGTTTAACTTTGACCTGCGGTGTTCGGCACAGCTCGATCTTTCTTGCTTTCTCTTTTTAGCGTTGTGTTTATTTGGCAGTGCATTTCGTTTGTGCGTTCACTAGGAAGCTAACCAACAACTTCTGTTCAATGTTTTTGTGTTATCGATTTTTCTACCGTCCTGCCTGTAAAACTGTGCCATTATCCTGCCACAGTTGGAGGATATCCTGGAGTTTTTTTTTTCTTTGTTTCTGAAGATTTCTTTGATGCACATACACAGGCAGTCAGACATGACTTCACTGGCGTCCACACTGCTGGGAACGGCTCTCTTTAAACATGAACTCTTTTTTACAGTCATTTTTTGCTGAATTGCTTTTAGTGTCTATCCAGAGGAAAAATGTTGATCTTGTTCATAGCTAAGGAGATTTTATGGAGTTCTCAGTTATCTAAGTATCAACGTAGTAGTAGATGCTTCTCCAAACATTTCTCATGAGAAATAAAAGAGAAACAAATGAGAGTGTAATTGTTGAAAAGAGTATGGAGGTGTAAATGAATGTAGATTGCGGAGGTGAAATAATCTGGATTTGGGTAAATTTGATGAGAAATGTTTGAGTTCATATTGAGATCTTCAATCATATTGACGTTTGATTGACAAATCTGAGTTTGAAGAGTCTTTTTTTGTCTTTTGTTTTTAGGAATAGATGTCTTCATGAATCTCATTACTAACTATGCAAAATTGAGTTTTTAAAGATATATTATCTGCTTTTCATTATTAAAAACAGCCGTACAGTTCTACGCTGCTGAGTTTTAAAACCTTCAGGTGTAATTGGTAATACTACAATTTTTAATTGCATGCACATGAACAAATGAAGTCATCTTTATCAGTGACAAACTTCTGTAGGATATATTTAAGATTGTGAATCATGAGCATAGCTAGTTTTTCTTCTTTTAATAGCTACTGCGTATCATTTTTTGCTGAAATCCTCTTTTCTATGAGCACACACACTGTTACTCACCGATACACACGTTCTCATCATCGGGCTCTGCAGATGTGTTTTTGTAGAAGCCCATGCGACAGTGCTCACAGTTCTGACCCCGCGTGTTGTGTTTACAGCTCACACACGTGACGATGTTCAGGAAGTCGATGTAACTGCAGCGGTTGGAGTGTCCGTTACATTCACAGTCTGAGAGCGAGAGAGAAACACTGCATTAAATTAAAGACGAGAGAAACGTGTGGACACAGATAAAGATGGGATGAAATGACATGTTGAGTTCCGTTTGAAAGCCCTTGTTTCTTCTCTTCTCAGAGTAACATCCATGTTTTGGGATGGATGACTAAAGTGGAGGACTGTGGTTGGTGTGTCATTCTTCTCTTTTGTGGGTGGCCTGTGAGCTTGAAGCGCACATTTGTCAAGGTTTCTGACACACAAAAAAGCAGAACAACAAAACCATAGAGACATTTCTCAAAATATCTTCTTTTGTGTTATACAGAAGAAGAGTTATATACAGGTTTACCACCACATAAGGGTGAATACGTTTTGGATAAAATATCGCTGTGAGGCAACATATTCATACTAAAAGCCAAAAAAATCATTTCATTGGGACTGATTTTTTTGCCCACTGGGTAGTTTTAGTGTACGGCTACATACTACATCAAACTAGACACTTGTTTTGCATCCGTTTGTCTTTCCAGCCACACTCATGGTACTGACAGATGAAATGGAGATTAGTGTGTGTGTACATGTGTGTGTGCGTGTGTGTATGTGTAGTGCTGACAGAGCGATATCCACACAGGGGTCCTCCTCGATCCACATGCATATGTATGTGTGTGTGTGTGTGTGTGTGTGTGTATGTGTGTGGCTGTTGTGAGACTAAAAGGATGATGGTAAATCAGATTTTAGAAGTGTTGTTGAAAGCATCTGCTTTATCCATCTAAAGCAGATCTTTTTGTCACTCGACTGGGCTTCTCTCTGTTCCACTTCACACCTGCCCTATACGCTTGTCAGTGTTAAATGTCTCTTTCCTTCTGTCACTCACAGAGAATCAATGTTCACTTCATCAATGAACCAAGATTGAAGGATTTCTTCCTCTTGGATCATTGAATCTGAATCAGTCGCTTTGCTTTGAGATGTGTGAATAAAGTCCCGACCTAGACAAACATCATACGCCGCGTTGACTAACAGGTAAACATCTTGGAGTATGTGTTGCTGTATGCTAGGAGCAAGTTAAAATAGCGAATGCCATGTGGAAGAGGAAGCACAGATACAAGTCATTGCGATTGCTTTGATACATCACAGAAAGAGAAAACGATATCATTATTTATTCACCCTGTATGACACTCTTTCGTCTGCAGAACACAAGAAGATTGTAATACAGTTCCAAGTAAGCAACGATAACCAACTTTTAATAATAAAATAAACAAACAAACAACAAAACGAAAGTGAGCTACCTCACCGTCAACTGCCGGCCACACAAACATAAATAAAACTAAACACAATGTCCAGGCCTGGTCCTCTCTCGTCGTACACTCCTGTCGCTCGTCCTTTTATGCTTCCGCTCCTCCGTGAGAGATGCGAGACCGGTGCAATGTGCAGCTGACACTCATTATCACTCGCGTCACCGGCCTCGCACCGTTCCCTCACGGCTCTCGTCCCGCCTTCCTCGTTACAAAGATATTTTAAATAAAGTTGATAACCGAACAACACTGAATCCCATTGACTTCCCTTGTATGAACACAAAACCACTGAGACATTTCTCGAAATATCTTCATTTGCATCAACGATTCATATACATGTTTTAAACCACACGAAAGAGAACAAATGATGACAGAATCGACCTTTTGTTAGGTGAACTGTCCCTTTAAGTACAATTAAAGGCATAACCACCTCTAATGATGTTGAATTTTCGCATAATCATATAGAGATGCACATTTAAATGCATTTTACCCGCACCATTTATTCAGCTTTACAAACTTAGTTATTTCAGCATTTTGTAATTTGCTTTCAAATATTTATGCACACTTTAAAAGGGAGAAGTACAGAGGAACCGGCAAATCAATGAAATATAAATGAACATTCGCTTGCCCCACGCATTTCTGGTTACGACAAACTTACCGTCAGTATCACACATGACAGAGAGGAGGGTAGAGATGGAAGAGAGTTAGAATGCAGGAGGACATTGACATGATGAAACACAAAACACAAAGTCTGTAGACTGTCAACATGCAGTGACATGTTCTAGATCTCTCTACTGTACCGCTCATTAATTCACATCACCATTTGAACATGTTCTCACGGAAAACTATTTTTCAAGGTGGCGATTTCATTAGAATTTGTATGATTTGAATATTTTAAAAACTGCAAGAATGAAGCCCTACCTCTACTAAACCTCTAACGTTAAATGAATCGTTGCATAAATAGTTCTAGCTTCAGACTAAAGCCACCAGCTCTCTGTTACACCACAGCACTGTTGTTGAATGGAAACACGCAGAGGTATAAAACTGTATTAATGACAGAATTATGATTTGTTTGGCTGAAATCAAATTATGGTTTATTAACAGTCTCAGCGCTCACCGTACGTCTGTCATGTTACATCATTGTGTTATTGCTAAAAATCGGTCTATTTTTATTTCCAGAACGCTGCTGTTGTGCACATCACAGTAGCCAGGTTTTCATCGCCCTGGTTTTATGGGCATTTTGAATTTTCGCATCAGAAACGAGAGATTGAAAGCGTAACATTTCTCAACAAAAACTGTTAATTCGCTAAAAAGTGTTTACTTTAGCTTGAGGTGGTTTTCCTTTTTTCCAAAAAAGTGTTAATGCGAATAATGGGAGATGGAGAGGCATTTGTCGAATAAATTCCTCCAAAACGTTATGTAACCGCACAATGAGACAGCTAACCAGAGTACTGATCTTGTTACACAGCATCTGAAATGTTGTTATGGTCATTCTTAAATGCCTGAGAAAAGTCGTCAAGAGTATTTCTGTGAACTCTCCAAATTGCGGCTAAGTATATAAAGTGGGAGGAGTTGGATGATGGATCTTGTGTTCTGCAGTGAGGACCATCTCAAGAAACGGAAGAAACGATTGTATGCTTTTCCATATCGTGACAGGGCTTTTGAACTGGCCTTTCGAGTGAAAGGGCTTCTGAAATGAGGAAAAATGTAGGCCGGGACTTGATTTCCCACATTGACAACTGATTGGATCGTTGGAGGCAGATCTGAATGCGAGTTTGCAGTTAATCGGGGAGGATTATGCCCCACCGGACCAGAAAGCTCCGCCCTCGCGCCATTCCTCATGACAGCAAAGTCAAGGTCAACGTTTTTGATTAAAGATTATCAGGGTACATGATTTTTTTTTAATAATGAAGTGCGCAAGTCACTTATAAGAAACTAGTATTCCATTTATAAATGTTTTTTTTTCATGCCATGTTTAAAGCACACAGGTTAGAGTATCTGTGTAATTGTATAGTATTTGATTTATTTTCTGTTTTGTTGTGTTATTTATCTTGTAATATCTGTGTGTTGTTGCCAGTACACCTGACGTGACCTGCTGTGCTAGTTCTTGTGTGATTCTGAAACTGTGATTTGCTCCCTACAGGTGAAATGTCAAGCTACTCTCACAACCGTGATGTCCTTGACATCTTCACGGCTCCTCCATCTTGTAAATACTGAGATGTTCTTAAAGACACGGCGCAGATCTCCCTCGAATCTGTACATTAATATAAACATATCACATCGTTCTCACCTTTAAAGTCGTCATATATGATTCCCTTCAGCTGCACCGTCTGCTGCCCCCCAGACAGTAAGAACTTCAGAAGAGCTTCAAGAAATTAAAAGTCTGATTTAACGCTTCTGTCTAGAAACACTCGGGGAGTAAAGTTACAACATGCAGCTCTCGACCTACCAAACTACACACTAGCGGTTGTCTAATGGAGAAAAAGAATTTTATGGCACATTTAACAAGCGTAAACATGCTCACTACAAGGTTGGACTAGCGCGGGCAGATCTAAATGACTACACTGAACACAGCCGTAGACTTCACTACCCATAATGCACCTCTACCTTTTTTATTCTTTTCATCTTTGTCCTCTATTTTATCTTCCATTTCCCACTTCTTTTCAAAGTGCTTTACTTCACCCTCTTTCTCAGTTTTCTTTCCTTCGCTCTCTTTCTCCTCTCGTCCTTCACCCTCGCTCTCTTTCTCCTCTCGTCCTTCACCCTTTTCCGTTGAGGCTTTGTGTGGCGCTAGACGGGCAAAGAGAAGGACCGAGCAATCCACAGACCAATTAATAATGTACCAGTTACCCACAAGACCTCAGTTCAAAGACGATCATTTCTGTATACAGATCAGACAATGAGGTAAGAACGTGCTAACACAAATGTAGTTTTGTGATGAAAGGTCTTTGAAGGATAAGATATCTGGCTTCTATGTGTTCTAGCCAAGTATTCTAACTCAAGATCATTGGTCCATTCATACCTTTTTCAGTCTCTTTCTCCTCCTTTCCTTTTTCTTCTTTCCCCTTTGACTTATCCAGTTCTGGTATTAGAGCCGCATGTTTTGGTCCTGAGGCGTCAAGCTCTAGTACTGATTCATCTGGCATTAGCGTTGGTGAAATTGGCGCTTCTTTTGGTCCGACAGACTCTGATATTGGCCAGAATGACTCTAGTACTACTGGGACAGATTCCAGATTTGGTGGGACCGTCTTCTTTATTGGCTCGGTTGAGCTGGGTGTTGGCGGGACTGATTCTGGTATTGGTTCAACAGACTCTTTTATTAGGTCGATGGACTCTGGTGTTGGCCGGGTAGACTGGTGTTTTGGTGGGACAGACTCCGGTATCGTCTCAACAGAGTCTGTTTTTTCCTCAGTAGACTCTAGTATTGGATCAACAGACTCAAGAGATTCCGTCATTGGCTCGTCAGA
The DNA here is from genome assembly GCF_024868665.1 of Triplophysa rosa. Classification (NCBI taxonomy): domain Eukaryota; kingdom Metazoa; phylum Chordata; class Actinopteri; order Cypriniformes; family Nemacheilidae; genus Triplophysa; species Triplophysa rosa. The sequence goes on along the minus strand of NC_079908.1, from coordinate 20,417,066 downwards.
CTCTGGATTTGACTCGACTGATTCAGGTATCGGTGTGGCTGACGCACTAGTAACTAATAAAATGATGCAGGACTTGATCACACACAGCAGATAAACAATAGAATAGAATAAAAAACAGAATTTATACCAGTTTCTTTCCTCCCTGTGTCGATCTTTAAAACACTTTCTACTCTCGCTGTTTCTCCATCAGTAACTTCGTCTTTCCCAGAAGGATCCTCATCCTTCCCAGAAATCTCCACAGGAGCGTCTAAAGGAAACGCTTGTTTGCATTGATGATGATAATCAACATACATTGGTTCGTACATATAAACACACACACAAGCAGCACCTGACAGTTATTAAACTATCTACCAGTAATTCAATCTGTATGATAAAACTAACCACTGTTCTCAAAGTTAAGCCTCATTTAATTTTTCACTTGTCTTAAATGAAACAAGTTCGAGACGAGTCTAGTCGAGAAAAACTCTTTGTACTATACTGTACTTCACTTACAGTATAAAGTATGAAAAGTTTAATACTTAAAATAAGAATCCAGTTACATGTGGTTTAAAACGACCAGTTATTTGAATTGTAAATACTCTTGGATGATGAATAAAACCAAAACTATAGGCTTATATATTAAAATGTTAATACTAAAAAAGTTTAGTAAATTAATATTTAAGAGATTGTTATTTAAATTTGTTTTATTCATATGCTCTTATAATTGTATATATTTTTTTCTCGTATTTCTTGTGTTCAGGTTAATGTCTATAGACAGGCAGTTCAAAACAGAGAACGTCACATCTTTTTATTTGTTCGACAAACGAATTTGCATCCTTCATTTTTACGACATCTTTGTGCGAGACCAAAATGGAAGTCTGAGAACGGGATCAGTCTGATTCTTGATCAGTCTACTTTTTATTGTAGTTGCATGTAAAATAACATCCAGCTATTCAAAATCCTCGTTTTGTTCCACAGAGGTCAAACAATTTTGAAACAAAATGTGGGTGAGTAAATAATCTTTGGGTGTACTATCCCTTTATCGTGTCAGTATTATCACTGCAGTTTTCCCTCATGAACACAAGTGCTATTTGACATTTAAGCCCTTTGCATTCATCATCAAATTCAGCATGTTTTGTAATATTTGCACACTACATGTACGTGACTTGCATTGAGGTTCTGCATTGCGTTTATTATGTTGCTCTGAGCCCTTGTTAGCATTTTATGTAATATACAAACACATGAAGCCAGTAGTAGCCTAAAACAAATGCTCGTGACGGTGTTGTAGTTTTATGCACACACATCCACTGGGGCTTCAAAGTTCTCCACCTTTATTAAATCTATCCGCTCGCTCTGGCGTCTCAGTCGAGCAGCTTATGCTCCTCTCTGCGTTTCATTCCTGCTTGACATTTTCGGATCTCAGTTTGACTATCTCACGCTAGCTCACGAGTTCACTTGTTAAACGTCATGCACTATTCATTCCTCTGGTGTGTATGCACGCTTCGATCAGTGTGTGTGTGTGTGTGTGGTTTGTTCGCGTCAGTGTATGCCGCCCTAATCCGCTTTACGCTGAAATATGCAAAGTCACTCTATTTTGACAGAGGAAAACACAGTCTAATTGAGCATTGATTTCCCACTGTGCACACGGTCTGCAGCCGTTACCCACAATCCTCTAGGGGTAGCTTTGAGTAGATGACTTACTGGCAACTCAGTCGCTGAGCTCTTGGCTTGGCTACAACGCCTTGAGTGCCAAAACAAGTGTTTGAATCCTTCAAGCTCAAACACAGACACGCGAGTGCCCGGCACTTACCTGTGCTGTCTGTTGGTGTGGGGACGGGCCCCTCCTCCAGGGGAGTGGCCTTGGTGAGAGGGGGTGTGGCTGGGGGTGTTGCGGTATCTGTGTTTGGAGGGGATTGTGGAGGAGGTTGGGGGTTTTGTGGGGTGTCTGTGATCGGTGACGGGGCATCTAAGGGGATTTGAGGAGTGAGAGAAAGAGATGTGGCAGAGAAACAGGAGTCAGCATGAAATAAACACAAACTGCTGAGCTACACAGAAACCTCCCGCATTTTAAATAGTGTGATTGGATTTATGTAGTTTCTGTAAATACCCAAAGGGGGCGCTAGTGACGTCCCACAATGTGAATTAAAGGGGTCATATGGCACGAATACGTGTTTTTCTGTGTCTTTGGTGTGTTATAAGTCGCCCATGCATGTATTAGACACGTAAAATTGCAGAAATGAAAGTGTGGGAACAAAAGAGTCATTCTATGTAAAAGCGAATGCTCACCCAGACCTGCCTGAAACGCCTCGTGTAGCCACACCCCCACAAATCTAAGTCAGTTGGTGGTCTGATTTGACTAAGACCGCCCAAATGTATACGCAAGTAAGGTGGGCGCACCTGTCAGTACAATTGAAGAGGAACCTGATGTTCCAAATATGGTCAGAGGCGTTACATTTCCCTCACACGCTTGCAGTATTCCACCAATCACTATGCACTGGTGAACTGGCCAATCATAGCACACCTCGCTTTTCAGAGCCATGAGCTTTGTTAAAAAGCTGTGCGTTTCAGAGAGGCGGGGCAAAGAGGAGATACAAACATGCACGGTATGTGGAAAATACAGCTTAAATCCTGTATACGCATTGCATTACATCTATAACAAATGATAATATTCGTTTTGGCCGTGTATGACCCCTTTTAACTGTATTAAATCAGTATTTGGAAAGGAAAGCAAGCACACTGCATAATGTGTAGTCTACTATTGTTTTAAATAGTATGTGAAACAATATGTGACCCAGTGAAAACCAGGCTCAAAATCTAATTCATTTCACTGTCATTTCAATCTCCGACAAAGTCTTAGTCAATATTAAAGACATCAAAAATATATTTTCACAGAATGTTCATGTAGTCACGTTGGACGGTTTTAAGTTAAAAAACAGTAAATCACCAAAAAATAACTTTAGCTGGGTTTTCACAGACTGGGTCACATATTTAGTACTAGATTAGACTGTACATGACTGCTGGATTATGACAAAAATCATAATTGCAATTATTTTGCCCATGATTATTAAACCATGATTACCCACTGACTACTGAAAGAACATAATATTGTCTTTTTTACTTGAATTCAACTGAAAAATAAATACAAAATGTAGATGTGCCGCAGATCCTTGCAAAACGAAATGCTGCACAATAATCGTTTTGTTTTTGTAATCATTGGAGGCCAAAGTCACGGTTATGAATAATAACAAATAATTGCACGGCCCTATTTAGTTTGCAGTGCGTTTTTGTGGCACACTGAAACAAAGTTTTATGCTGCCTTAAATTTCTAATTTGGTCATAAATTTCCTTTAGTTGTAATATCTCTACAGTCTATGCAGATGCTTTCTATAATGTTGAACACTTTTGATACTCTATTTGCTCTATATCTACAGCTACGGAAGCCATTGAGGGTCACGCTGGCTCACCTGTACTCACAGCTGTAGATTCTGCCATAACGGTAATAAAATCTTCAATCACAGTCAGCGTTAAAGACATTAGGGATTAAATGAGGACATGAAATAATCTGAAACTACACAGACATTGAAAGACAGATGTGGGACATTTCTCTATGATATCTCCAATTTACAACCATATACCGTATAAAGGATACTTTACCGTGTTCACACACCTGTATTTCATGCCTGTACTGTGATCGTGTAAATTATGTTCAACTATTTTTAAAAACTGCAATCTGTAACTTTTTATGAAACTTGAAAAATATTAGGTTACTTTACAAACTTATTGGACGTTAAACAGACATTTCCTGCATAATTGTGATAATTGATGATTTTTTAGTTTTTCAGGTATTTGCACAAAAAGAGGTTTGTTTATTTTAGAAAAGTTACGGATTGCACATTCAATCTTTCTTTTTAAATTATTTTCTCGGCGGAATATTTCTGTACAGTGTTTAAGCCTCAATTAAAAACTTGGCCATATTTCTTGCTGTTCTCGGTGACACCATGTGACATCATTCATCTAGATTTGGGAAAATTCAAGTATTCAAATCCTACTTTGTTTCCTAGCACTTTTCTGAGTAGTTTGGAAAAATCGGCCTTTCCGAGTTCAGTGGAACACGGCGATCGTGTAATACCCAGAGATTAACTCTGATGATACTTGATGTCGTGTCCTGCGTGGTGGTTAATTCTCCCTCTTGTGGCCGTCTGCCCAAATGACCAACCAGCTGCCAGGAGATCAGGATCGCTACGGCGACCTCGTAATCCCTGTCTGAACACACACACACACTGATGGTATAATCCCTGCCTGCGTGTGTGAGGAAGGACATTTATCTTACACACACACTGGCCTACATATCAGCTACATATTCTTCCTCGTGCTTGTATGTATGAGCGTGTGTGTTTGTTGTGTATAACCCCCTGTGTGGGAGACCCTTAGACCTTTAGACTACAGGGGAGACAAAAACATGGACATGATCTATGAGTTTGATTTCTGGGCCATATGCTCTACACACGCACGCGCACACTTCCTGTGTATTTGCTATTAAAATTGAATGGTAATGTGAATGTAGTGACATCATTTCCTGTTTATCTGAAATAATGACCATTTTCCTAAATTCCCACTTTGATCAACCAGCGTACTTTCACAATCATGACACACTGCGTACAGAGAGTCAGTGTTTGTGTGTGTCTCTGAAAGACAGTTTAAGGCTTTGCCATGTTGCAGAAATGCTCTTAAATTCCTAACGTCATGACCTCTATTTTCCTTAAGTGCTTTTCCGCGGGAACACAGACAGTCGGCGAACTTAAAATTAGAATCACCGCTGCGACAGGATCTACTCAGCATTCCCGTCACAATGCATAAAGTCAAACCTGACTGTGGGTCTGCGTGTGATGGAGACAGGCAAAAAATAATGGCCAACATTAGGGACAATTCACATTTCGCGTCTTGCGAGTGCAAATAGGGAGCGCATACGGTGCGGCGCGCACATTTTTCTAGGAGCGTCGGCGGCGCATCGCAATGGAGACGGAGTGCCCCCCACGGGTCATTTGACTTGAGAAAGCGGCGCATCTCGCGTTTTCCGCGCGGTTTTAGACATGAAATGTGAATCAGCCTTATGTTTTTTTGTAGGCTGTTATGTTTTGTGCGGTCTGAGAGTCTTAATTTCTAAAGCTAGGTCACGCAAGCATTTGGTTTGTCTACCTACATCTTGACATATAGCTACAGTATACATCCAGGGTGCAAAATTCACATTTGCCAAGCAGCAAATGAAATGGCAAATTCGTATGTTTGGACTGGCTGTGGTCATGCAGAATTTTTGCTTTCTTTGCCTGTTTTTTTTCTATGACATCATTATAACAGCATCAATTCTGCAAGAAAATGCTAATTCATCAATAATTTATGAAATTGACAGTATTTATTCACCTGCCATTGTCAGGTGTGGCAAACAGTAAATTTTGGACCTTGTCACATCGTGCCGTTCTCTGTCCCACCTGCTGCTGTGGTCATGATGTCGTTTTGTAGGATCGTTGGAAATAAAGTTGTTTTGGGAGGTGTAGTTGTATCGGGGGCAACGGTTGTAGAAACAATCACTGTGGTTTCTGTGGATGTCAGAGGCACTGCCGTGATGCTTGTTGCTATGGAAACGATATCCGTAGCAGCCGGCACCGGAAGAGTTGCTTCAGCTGTTTGAAGAATAATTTGTTACGACCTCTTTTGTGTAATAATCATAAATGGAATCATATTGTAGCAAAATTTCATGTCCAACCCTATGGTCAAGATACGGTGGTATAAACGTTTACCAGGGTAAGCATCCGTCAAAATACCACATAGAAAAGTTGTGCTAATGTACTTTTATATTAATTAGTTTATACATAAATCATTTTAAGGGCCTGACCATGAGAGCCGTACGGTCGGTTCCTGAGAAAGCCCTTGATTTTTGCGATTTTGTTGAAAGTGTGAAGTATGTGTGTGTTTGCGTGATGCTGTGGGCGTGTCCTCAGAGAAAATCTGTAGTTCAGCTCCTTCTGCTCAAACCCTCAAGGAATAACTGTCTTTCCTGCTTTCTATCTGTCATCCTCTCTTTCTCTCTATATCTGTCCTGTATCTTTCTCGCTCTCTCTGATGTCCGACTGAACTCAGGGCAGATTTTGCAGCTTGGTGATGATGAAAGTCAAGCGACGAGCAGCCCATGAAAAATGAAGAAGACATAACGAGGGATGGAGCGCAGAGACAAAGAAAAGAGAGTGAGACAGGGATGATTGACATATCAGAGAGAGAGAGAGAGAGAGCGAGAGAGAGAGAGAGAGCGAGAGAGAGAGCACATTCTCTCTTGTATTCCGGGTTCTGTACTTACTGGAACCAGAAGAAGAACCAGCCAGGGCCTGAGAACCTGAGAGAGAGAGAGAGAGAGTCAATAGATCTGTTCCAAAACGCTATCTTCTAAGACAGCATCCTAACAAGAACACGACCTCATATCTATGCTCTTGAAATTCAAGGTGCTAAAAATGGTTCTTTGCATAGAAGAACCATTTTTGCTTCCTCAAAAAATTAGTCAAGGGTTCTTAAAACATTCTTTTCAAAGTTTTTATAGCCTGAAGAGCCCTTGCAAAGAACATTTTGAGCAAGGGATGAAAGGTTCTTTATACTTCACAGGTTCTTTACCATACAGCTTGACAAAAACACTTTTAGGAACTTTTATTTTGTAGCGTGTAACTGAGGAACCTTGAGTACCTTTGCAACTGTGCATCACACAAGTTGACCAAACTAAGTTCAACACTTCGCATTTTTGTCTTTTTTTATAAAAATACATATAAAAATTCTTAATTTGGGATACAATTACTTGAGAAGCAAATTGACAAGGGTTAAGAAAATGGAAAAAAGAGATTATTTTTATCTGGTTTAATTTATTAGTTTCTATATTCAGGATTTGTGTTCAGAATTGTTTTTTTTTTACTTTTCAATGTCATTTTGCTTTTCAAGATATTTGTACTGGAAAACAAGTCACAAATGCAATGTACGAATTGTATGTCGTGTATGCAGTGAGTAAAGACAAAAACCCAAAGTGTAATTCTTACTACAGTTGTGAATGTTATATTTCATCCAAGTTTATAATCAACACTTTTCAGTGTTTGATGAAATATATCTGTGAAGGATGCACTGCTACTTTTGTGAAGGACGCACAGCGCTGTCTAGTTAGGCGGCTCCATAGACTTCAGAACAGAGCTGGTGTTTGATTGTGTGTGTGTTGTTCAGTGAGCGATTCGTGCAGATTGGAGATGTTGTCTGCACACGCTGTGCATCATTGGACCTGTGTGTGTGTGTGTGTGTGTGTAGGCAATATGGCGGAGTTAGTGTGCGCTTCTCTCTGCTCTGTTCTCTGGGAATAGGGCCGCCACATAGCGGTCTTGATCTTACTGTGAACTGACAGATCTGTGAAGTCTAAAAGGCTCTGCAGTGCTCAAGCGCTCGCGTGTGTGTGTGTGTGTGTGTGTGCGTGTGCGCGTGTGTGTGTGTGTGTGCGTGTGTGTGCGTGCGTGCGTGCGTGTGTAAGTGAAGCAAGTTGAGGTCTGCAGTCTGCTGAATTCATCTGTGGGTGTGTGTGTGTGCGCGCGCGCGCGTGTGTGTGTGTGTGTGTGTGTGCGTGCGTGCGTGCGTGTGTGCGTGTGTGCGCACTGCCCTAGATTATTATTTTATCATCAGTACTGCTGGTAAAACAGAGGGGCGTTGTGTTCCAGGGGATCTCCCTTTAGATACTGTACAAAACGAGAGGAAAATGAAATGAAAATGAAATCCCTAGGTTATTTTTGTCTTTGTCTTGATTTTTCCTCTCTTGGTTTCTTTGTTTTCTCTTTCATCCCTCATTTAAGCTCGCAAGCTTGTTTAGCGCTCTTGTGTTTCCCTCCTGATCGTTTTGTCCATGTTTTCAAGAATGGATCAGATCCGGGCGGCTGGATAACTGGCTGTCTGATGTTTCTGTGTGTGCACCTGTAAAGATCTCTAATGCTCAACAGAATTTAGACAGGGAATTCTGATCCCCGATAGTAGTAATGACGTGTTACTTATGTGTGTGTTGCTCATGTGTGTTTAGGGATGTGTTTAGTGTGGCTGAAAAGAGTGAAAGCTGTACAGTACTCTCTTGTGTGTGTGTTACTCATGTGGTGTGGGTAGAAGATCTGTATGTGTATATCTGTTGTTTGTGTATCTGATGTGTGTGTGTATATATTATGTGTGTATCTGATGTGTGTGTGAATATCTGGTTGTCTTTGGTGTGTGTGTGTGTGTGTACTTGTACATCTATATTTGTGAGGACCGGTTTGAGTTGTAGAGCAGCGGTGTGAGGACAAGGAGAGTAAAGTGAGGACATTCACTTCCAGAGACCCCTTTAAAGGGCTGTTTGAGGGTGAAGACTTGGTTTTAGGGTTTAGGTTATAATCAGGTTTAGGGTCAGGCATGTAGTTCTGATGGTTAGGGTAACGGGCTAGAGATTGCATTGCGTCAATGTATGTCCTCATAAAGATGCTGCGCAAACATGTGTGCATGCGTGCATGTGTATCTGTGTGTGTATTCCTCTGATGTATGTGTGTTTGTGTATTTTGCGTGATGTGTGTGTCACTCACATGTGTTTGGTGATCCGTTTGGTGTGGGTAAATAAGATCCTGCTTTCCAGGCCTTGGCTTTGAATCCTTTCTTGCAGCGCTGACAGTCCTGTCCGGTTGTGTTGTGTTCACACTGACACTGTAAGTTTCCATCCACATACAAACACTGAGACGCATGCAGGTGACACTTACACCTGTGTACACAAACACACACACCACACAGAAAAAGACATTCATTCTGTTGGTTACTTGTTTTTTTTTCAGCAGTGCCAAAGCACCACCCACTTAAAGGTCCATTCAGTGAAATCTAGCAGCAACGCCTCCCCCTCCTGGTCGAAACACTACGACGGCTGACAGAACATGGCGAATTATTTGCAAGGGGACCCGCGGTGTATGTAGATAGAAATAACTCATTCTAAGGTAATAAAAACATAACGCTTCATTGTGTAAGCTCTTTATACACCTCTGAAGACATACGTAGTTATGTATATTATATTGCATTTCTGTCAATAGATCCTCCAAAAAATTACACACTGGACCTTTAAGAAAACAACTCTGCATATAACTTCAAACTTTCGGACTGCCACTTTAATATATTTTTTCAATGTTGACGAATCTTCGGTCTCAACTAACTGGTAAACAACTCTCCAACTGAGCAGCTGATCTTACTCTGCCTGTGTGTTTCACACACTTGATGTTATAGTGTAACCCTTTCATTACTGTATCCCTTAAAACCAGACTGCCAGAGGGTTACTGTAAATGCATGTGCCCGCAGTGCACAGTTTTCCTGGTGCAACCGGGGTGGCGGTTGTGCTGATGGCTTGGGCCCGCATTCGCTGCTCGCAGCTATATTTCTATTGGTTATTTGTATGTTTTTTTTTCTTATTATCATTTCTCGTCTGTTTTAAAGTTTTGAAGTGTTTGTACATATCAGTGTAAATGTAAATTTGACAAAGATCCACACACTTTTTTCTCATTTTAACGCATTACCGTTTAGACCATTTTTAATGATTTGATTTGGCAAAATATGACTGAACACTGTGCCACCTGAAGACCGTTTTAATCTTGTTGTGTAAATTACAGGTGTGAGTGTGTGTTGACAGGTGGAGATGAGAGAGAGAGAGAGAGAGAGAGAGAGAGAGAGAGAGAGAGAGG